>NW_026947509.1:9960766-10013266 GCF_034190915.1 Cavia porcellus
CTTTCCAAGACAGAGCACCAGGGTGTGCTAATTGCCAGGCCCTTTGTGTGCAGTTCGTCTCACCTGCTCCACAGAACGGCACTGTGGCTGAGTTTCCATCTTTAAATTCCCCCTTCTCCTGATCTCTCATTTCGTGTTGTGGCAGAGAATAAAGGTATTAGTGAAAAGGAAAATACAGATTATTAAGGAAAAAAGGTAAATGCAAATGACCTTTCTGTTTCAGGATAGTAAAAGGTTTTATAATAATAATAAGGGGGGAGGCAGATTGATAAAATCAGATGAGGAAAATAATCACCTGATGGATCGCTGAAAATTCTTCATCCTAAAGCCAGGGAGAAACAACATTTAGGACTGAAGTGACTTTATGCAGAAAATACAGGAATCTCCAACAGGGAATGCATTTCAAAGAGGTGGGGTGAGAAGAAAAGAGAGAAGGAAAAGCAACTTACAAAATCAGTATTAATCACGGACTACCTTGCTCTTGAGAACCCATCGCCCTAATTAGCAACAACAGCAATAACAAAACTGATTGGCTGCAGAGACTTCTTTAGAAATGGAATGTGGAAATGAGTAAAGAATACAGATACTCTCTCTGGAATGTGCGGTTACATTAGGAATGGCTTATCCTCCCCTTTTTCCTTTTCTTATGAATTAAATTTTTAAATTTCCTACAACATGTATAATTTCTCAGCAAATTAAAACAAAACAAAAAACCTGGTGAAAGCAATGACTCCAAAGCAGAGTACTTTGGAGTAATCACACTGAAAGACAAGAGATTCCAGGGATGAATCAGAAGCTTTAGAGTAGCACTCGCCAGTAGAGTAGGGTAAGAGGACGTCTTCTCGTGACTTTTACTGGTTGTGCAGGAAAACTCTTGGTGACTTGTGCCCTTGTCATTGTGTATCATGCTTTGCTCTCCTTTCTTCCACTAATAGTTACTGGTGAATATCAGAAGAGGATACTGTGAAACAAATTGGAAACTAAACCAAAGTGGTCAACCAGACCAAGGAGACTATTCACACCAGAGGAAGAAAGACAGGGAAACCTTGAAGAGCAAGAGAGGAAAGGTCAGCTCTAGGCTTGGGGCATTGAAGGGGTGTGGTACTTGAAGATGCAATAGGACTGGGCCAGTTAGAAAGACAGAGCGGTGCAAAGGGGATGCAGTCATCCCATCCTCTCCTCTGAGCATAGAAATTCCCTCCCAGGATGGGAGCCAGGGCCTCTCTCCAACAGCAGCGTCCAGTGCCTGCCCCTCAGCAGTCATCGCCGTCTAGAACCAAAAAAGATCACTCCAAAGTGCACAGGGACAATGCCCCTGGGTGCAAACCAGATAAATGATATTTTAAAGAACCTTCAAATCCCACCCCTAGAATAGGCTCACTTTTTCCATGGGCAAGAAGTCCCAGATAGAGTATTGTAGCACATTAACATAGGCCAGTGCTGTAAATCTCTACAGAATCTTGGGGGGAAAAATGCAGCCCATCATTCAAGGTTACCTAGAGACACTGAGGGACCTTTGCACACAGCCTGATTCTCTGAATCCCTTCTCCCCACCTCACCCAGAATAAACTGTGTTTCATGAAAATTGCAAGAAGAAAGATACAGATGTGTTTTCTTGGGAACAGAAAGAAGATAATTTGATGTGGAAAGCCCTTAGACTCCCAAGGAGCCTGTGGGAAGGCTGAAGCTGTTAGGAAAGGGACAGCTTTGTTTTATAGTCCCCGGCGTCTGTGTTTTAGTGTGCAGGGAGATGTGAGCTCTCCGAGCTGCCGCGCGTGCAGGCCGTATATCTGACACGCTGCCCTCTGGGAGCTGCGCCGGTGGGGGAATCGTCCCCGTGATGCAGTACAGCTTGTAAGTTGCAATCCCGTCGGAGAACTTTGTAGTTGCTTGTCAGTCCGTGGGAAGATAAAAGAGGAAGATTCTTTTCAAGCAATTTAAATTCATTTCCCCCATAATGAGTTAGAGGGTCAGGCAGCAGGCGCGTGCTCGCCTGAGAGCTTGGAAAGAGCGTCTCCTGGGTGAGGGAGTATCACATCTGGCTGGCTTGCTGCAGCCGCAGAACGATGCTTGCCATCGGGCCACTTCTTTTCAGGGCCACTTGCCCTGGTACATGGTTTTAGAATGGCAGATCCAAGGGTGTCCAGCTCTATTGCATTTTAAAAATAATAACTCAGCATCTGGACACTAAAAGTCAGGGGACTCTGAGAATCAGTGCCCACTTCAAGTCCTGCCTATGAGGGATACCGCACCTGTGTATTTTTTCAAATGTTGCAACTAGTGACCACAGAAGTTAGTATCATGATGTGAAGGAAGCGGTTCAGAGTCCTTGTCATGAATACAGCCCTGAGCGATTCAGATGTTATTTGTAAATCAGTGCTAGAGACACTAGGAATGATGATCACTGAAAAATGTCCTTAGGCTCAGAGTATTATTTTGGGAAGCAAATGTCTCTTCTGCAAAAACAAGATATTACTGTCATTGCACCTTTGCATATGGTTCTAACTTAGTTCTGGAAGAGTAAATGCACACAAATATAAACACACGGGCAATGCCTGTTTTATCTAGATGAACGTCAGCACTGAATTGCTAGCGAAGCTGTGACTGGGTAATAATAAGATGACGTAGGACATCTTCAGCATTGGGTTGTGGAATATATATATCCGTCCTCACCGAGCATATTGACACTCCTGATTGTATATCATGTCACGGCCAATAAAGCTATAGAAATGTGTAATTAGGACATATTCTGCCACGAGAAGGGAGTTAAGCATTAATTTATCAAACTTATTTAAGAACTCATCTGTTCTCAACACTCACACAGCAGCTTATTGAGTTTGTGTCTGATCTCTAATTGGCTATTTTCTTGGCATAATGAGCAGCACATCCTCTACGGTGTCTGAGGAGGCCACGAAGCTGGGGTGACAACAAATCGCAACTGGGTGCTGGGCCCCAAGTCACAGAACACAGCTTGCAGAGCATCCTGTGTAGATGCACCTCTTGAGAACCTTGCAGCGCTCAAGGTCTGCCTGTCTCAAGCTCATGGCCCCCACTCTGCACAGAGTTTTGAGGAGTCTCCCCAGACCCCTGCCCTGGATCAGAGACTGCGATAAGGGAAGCAAAGTCAGTAGATTATGCTCTAATTGTACCTTTGGCTTTGGAAACATTTTGTACCATTTAACAGCTAAAATCGCCTTTTATTTTTTAAATAGCAGAGGAATATAAGGCTTTTAAAAATGTTCAAGTGGCCAGGTGTGGTGGCGCATGTTTGTCACCCTAGCACTGGGAAGGCTGAGGCAGGAGGATCATTGCAAGTTCAAGACTAGCCTGGGCTACAAAGTGAGCTGAAGGCCAGCCTGAACTGCATAGTGAGACCCTGTCTCAAAAAAACATAAATAAATAAACAACAAAAATATTCAAAATGTGTTATAATGAGTTTGTAGTACAAACCTGGTGAGCGACCCATGGAGAAGCCAGCCCGAAGTATCCACCTTGAATCTGTAGCTGCAGCCTGCCACCTCTATAAGACAGAGTATGATGCCTTGCCATGGCCGGGTTGAATACAGAACAAATATTCAAGTCAGATTTGGGATATTTGTACACTGAAAATATAACAATAGTACCTGAATTTTATTCTGTCTGAATTTGGAGTACGGAGGTTCCTAGCACATAAATGTCACCTATGAACCGACTTTAGAAGGAAAGGGGAGAGGAGCCACATCGAGACCTAGAACAGGAGCTCACCAGTGAGGTGAGCATCCTCTAGGAGTAGCCTTGGGGCGAGGGGTCCTCCTCATCACACAGACTCCGAGGACCACCAGGCTGAGGTGTTTAGCCCTCCAAAGTAGGGCGAACTGACAGCCAACCCAGAACTGGGGCTTCCTAGCTCTTTGTGTGAAGTTCTCATGATCGATCACTACTCTGCTGCATTATTAGTGACGTGGAAGCTAAGAATCCTAGTGAGCTGTTCAGGCAAAAATGACTTTTCTGTAGATTTAAAGAATTTAAGTGTTTTAATTTGTAAACACGGTTGTGAAAAATGTATGCATTTCTTACTAGTCAGGTATCTGTGGGCAGATAGCAAAGGCCGTTCTACACCCAAAGAGCAGAAATCTGAGATCAAGAAGTGAATTTAGAAGTAAATCTTAAATTTCTGCTTTTGCATATATTTATTAGTTTGCTCCCACAATAACCATGAATCTAGCTTTTTTGTGCGACAAGACAAATGTGAAGAGTGGTAGGGTTATGGCAGTGACTCAGGGAAGTGTGGTCTCTCCAAGAAAGGGAGGTTTGAAGGAAAGTTAGGAGCTAGCCAAGTAATCAGATGACAATAGAAAATGGCAAACTTTATTAAGCATGACAGCAAACGTATATATCATTAACACACTATGGTAAAAGGAATTTAATATAAGTAAGGGTCAGGCGAGACCTTTATAGTCAGGTAGAGTTTAGGGCAACTCCATAGCAACTCAGAGAAGAATAAAGGAAAGAGAACTCCAAATTGGGGTGCACTTGAGGGAATGAAAGAGGCCCCACAGCCCCAGGACAGAGTGAAAGGCAGGAAATCTGGGGAGGACCTGGTGCACGTGAACATCGGTCAGCAGGGCGATTTGAGGGACTTCGGCAGGGGGTTGCAATAACTGAAGAATCGTCAATTTTCAATTGCTACACAGATATTACTTATATTTATTAGCTATAAATTGGTAGAGTGGCTTAGGTATTTTTTTGCTTCAGAGATGGTTTTGCTAAAATGATACCAATTATAAGAAATATATTTTCATTTGGATATGTTATCTTTTTTCCTGCAGAGGCTGTGTGTGTGTGTGTGTGTGTGTACTTCAAAAAGTACATATTTAAACACATTTGTAATCTTATTACAAACATTTCTTGGATTCTGCTTTATATATTTAACATCATACAAACATTATAAAAATGTTGGTAATGGGGAATTTACCAAAATGTATTACTTGTTCTTTTTTTGCTGGGTATTTAGCTTTATTTTACTACTAGAAATAATATTAATTATTAATGTAGGCTTTTGCATATTTCCTTAACATATACAGTTAAAACGAATTGCTAAATTATAAAATTGGCAATGTTTTTCAAGGCTCGTGATGCAAAGTAACAAAATGTTTTCAAGAAAGGTCACACTAATTCACATGCCTTATATTTCTAGACCTTGTAGTTCTAGATACAGCTTTGTCCACATATTTTATTTTGTAATTTTTATTATGTTCATTTCTTTTTATTATAAATTTTACAAGAATCAGCTTCATATCGGTATTTTAAAACTATATCATTTTCGTCAGCAGTTTCTTTAAATTTTTATAAATTTTAGAGCTAATTTTTCCACCTTCAGACAGAAAATACAAAAATTCTTCTACTTACAGAGTCCGAGTGTGATCCACTCAGTCATGAGAGCTTGGCTGAATATAAGACACTAACACATAGAGAGAATACCTTTAATTTGAATAAAGAGACCTCTAATTTAAATTCTGTATCACAAATACCACCCATTAAATTAGTTACTTTAAATAAGCCTCAACCAAACTATTATTTGTTTCTAGTAATCCATTGATATGTTTAAAATAAACATAAAGTAAATGTAAGAGATTTAAAATATCCATATCCACATGTATTTATTGAGAATCCTAATGATGCCCCCTAATGAAAATTTATAAAGAAATAATTAGAAAATATACACAAAAATATTTGTAAAATTATGTTCCTGACATTTTGCATAACAACGATTTGTATGGTGGAGAAGGTATTCCTATGTGTTCAGCTTCATGGACTGTACACATTGTGATGAATAATAGAATTTTCAGATGTGTATTTATTCCTACAGGAAGTATATTTATATAATTAGAGCTTCAAAATGGTGACTGCCCCACAATTCCAGGATAGTGAAGTGTGATGGTATATTACACATAGAAATATAGGTACATCAATAGCCCTGCAAACAAGTATCAAGTTAAATTCACCAACACATTAAGAAGAAAGTGACAGTTATCTTGAGATTTGAGGTGAGTTTGGCTTTTGATATCCTCTGATTAACTCTTAAAGTTTATAATAAACTTTCTTTGTAATCACAAAATGAAAGAATGTGTGGAGCCAGAGAGTAAAAAGGAAGGATAGTTTGTAGCATATCTCATTTTATAGCAAAACTATTAGGAGATTTTAGGAAAGAGACCTTAAAATCCCCACACTCTCATGAGAGCTGTAAAAGATCTTAGGCTCCACTTTCCTCCAGAAGCCCAAAGCACTGCCATTACTGTTTATTATTGTCCTGCTCTTACACGAGTCCCTTTCAACTTAAAGAGGTTCATTTCAGTTTTCCCAATAATTTATTCCTCTATGATAATAAAGTTTCCTATTATCTTTTTTGATTTGTACCCTGTTTCCTGTTTAATGATTTACTCTGCATGGCATATGGGTGAAAGTTATCCTACTAGAAAAATTATTATGCTATCATAATTACGGTACCATCAAACTGAATGAAATTATGTTTCATTGCAAATAGTAAAATGTATTAATTTTTTAAAAGTCTTTTTATGCCAGGGAGGATAAAGTTACCTTCCTGTATGTTGACTAAGCACCATGACAGTGCAGATCACGTGGACTGACCTGATAACAAATCAACTCACTCCTGTATGCTCCTTTCCCAAGGCTGGTTCTGAAGGCAGCTTGCTTAGGACTGTGAATTAAGTGAAAGTGTATTGAACAGAATCTGTCATTCTGTGCACAAAAGTTTATCCCTTACATTGTGTGAACCTTAGGAGGCAGATTTTAGAACAATGAAGCTTTGTCTCATTGGCTTACAAGAAAAATGAGTCTGTATTTTAGATGTGCTAGAATATTTTCCCCTTCACACTTCGGAATAGCAGTGTCCAATAGAATTATACCTGTCACGGGTAATTGCCAAGATCCACATTCAAGAAAGTGAAACAGATGAAATTTAGTAAACACCAAATTCAAGCCAGCATATCAAAGCCACTTCAATCTATACAATTGGAAAGTTAATTATGACATAATGCATTATTTTTCATACTAAATTCATGTGTGTATTTTATATTTATGGTGCACTTCTTCTGGTGGTACATGTTTGCAGTTCATAGTGATCGTGTTTATCACCAAGTATGTGTACATAACCCATCTTAATTATTTTTGCCATCGCTTCCCCTCTGCCCCTGCCATCTCTTTTGCAAAAGCTCTATTTCTATTTGCTCTTCAGTTCTCTCTTTTCTCCACCCATTTCCCTCCTTCCTCATCTCTTGTTCCCTTTCCATCGAGGAAAAGAGCTCCCTACTTCTTATTATCTTTTATTTTGCTCTTTCTTTATGTTGGATTTCTCACATTTGGATGACACATCTATCAGGTGTGTTTAATCTGTAGTTAAATTTCATAATGCTTTTTAGCTGAGAATAGACTCACATACGCAGTTGTTCCAAACATACTTAAGTTTCCAGTAGGTGAATCAGTGGTCAGTTTTAAATTTAAATTACTCAAGATTAAATTAAATTAGAAGGCTGGACTCGCCACCAATGAAGCCCTGCCCGAGACCCACGGGTACTGGTTTTGAGACTGACACCCTGGTATAGGGCACACAAATCAAAAGCTAACACAATGAGAAAGTAAAAATCTTAACCATTCCAATGGTTATGTCTTTAGATTTCAAGGAACCCAAGATGATTAATTTTTTTTTCATCACATAAAGCTGTTTGACTCAATCAGTAGAATCAAATAATCTGTTTTTTTTAATCCTTCCCTTTTTTCTAGTTCTCCACTTTTCCTTAAAGCAAATATTCATGTAAATTATGCTGAATATCCCTGAAACAGACCTTAGTTTAGCTGATACACGCTAAGTTTTCAGTAAAGCAAAGAACACTTACATTAAGGGGTAAAAAAAATAAATATAGTTAATGTTGAACACAGCATATTCTGCTTTTGCTTCTAGCTATCTTATAAATCATGTAAATAAGCACAATAAACATTTACTGAGTGATTCTGTAATAGTGGGATCTACAGGTCCATTATTTGTGATGACACATACAAGTTGGCTCAGGAAAGCTAAAAGTATGTCCTATGTCAACTAATGCCTTCCATCAAGCGTAGGACAGCATTTCTTGCCCAGGATCACAGCTTAGTGTAATGGCACTGGGAAGTATTGGCATTTCTGGTATGACTTCTTTTGACTAGCTCAGCATTCTTAAAAAATAAATAGTTTTTTAAATCTGTGATTGAAAGGGTTAAATAGTACCAATTCATTACCACTCACAAAAGGATTTATTTTGTGCTCATAAATCAGTTTTATTCCACATTTTTATTATTCCCTTGGGTGAACTACTCCAATTGAAATCAATACAAGTGCAAGTGACACAATCAATCTAGATATTTGATTATGGATTGGACATCCCCGAGTCTGCTTTTTAGCCAGTTTCTTTCTGATCACTTCTCTGAAGAACCGAGTATTTTTATTGGCATCTGTGAGTTATGGACATGTTTAAAAAGCGTATAATAATCCTCATTTGTATACTGATAATGGAAACCCAGAGCAGAAGTAAAGGTTAAGGAATGAAGACGTTAAATATGTAACTGGAGCATTATTAACATGTTCTAATTTCTCAATATTTTCCTTAAGATAAAGTCATTTTAAAGTAACTTCATTCTTCCTCTTAACAAAAGGCTATTAATACAGTTGTTAGCTATGAGCTATGTTCTTAGGTAACTGACTAAGATTTTCTCTTGTGATGTCTATTTTCTCACATCTATTTTAGAGCGGAACCGAACGGGCTGATTTGGGTTAACAATCCAAAAACCAGCGAGGTTGAATAAAATGCCTTAGAAAGGATCCAGGCTGCTTCTTTTCATTTCTATAATTATCCAGGCTGGAGACACCATCTGGGGGATCTAAAAGAGCAAACCAGTTCGACTTTAAATTAGAGAGCAAAATTGATTAAGTGGTTGCTCAAGAGGCCAACATTTATATATCAGAGTCTTTTCGCTTTACAAACAAATTTGGATCTTATGACCCTTTACATATTGAATGCTTATTTGGGAATTTGTGGTTCCACATTACAGTTGTCTTGCCTCCGACTCTGGCCACCTGTTCTTGGCTCCTAAACCAAATTTTTGCATAGGCACAATTAAACCACACAGTAATCTAGTTTTTCCTGGTTAGAGTGAGGCAGTAGTTGGTGTGCTTATCTGGTTCTATCCTTAAAATAAATTCCGAAGCACTATTGGCAATGCACTGACCACTTTTGGTGAATATTTCATTTTTTATTGAATTTTCAGCAGGGGCAGTATGTGAGTATGTTTTATGTTTGGCGCTGGCTAGCTACCTCTGATTCTCTGCTAGAAGGCTTACACATGAGTGCTCTGAGTCTTTCAGAAGTGGTGGAAAGCATATACCACTCCTTCTTTCATCACATGAGCCATAAATTAATTTTCAGTGCTCTTGATAAGTCTTTAGGACAGCAGCTAGGTCTGCCACACAAGCGCTACCCTTGAGTTTGCATTGGAGCAGTCCCTGGGCATGCAGAATTAAGAGGGCAGCCTGTGGTGTATTTTCTTCCTGCTTCTTTCCTTTTCAGTATTTTGTATTTATAGTTGCTGGATAATAAAAAGCATTAGAAAAGTTCATGAAGGTACAGTGCAGTGATGTAACAAAGAGCTTCATGCACGGGTGTTTTTTTTTTTATTTAAAGAGAAAAACAAAACTAAACGAAGCAAAACAGTAAAAGGCTAGAAGTAATACAGAATTTCAAGAGAAAAAATATACAATAAGAATTCACCAGTTAATAGATCACATATTGTCATCTTAGAAACAGTTGTCCAGATTACAAAATTAAAGCATACAAAGTGGACATTAATACAATTGCAGACAGTTCTGTTCAATGATCCAAGAAAAACTCAGCAATATGGTTCTCTATCCTACACATTTAAATATACTTGCAGTTATGTCCTTTAGATCACTTTCCTTCCTCTCTTTTTTACGCTAACAATCACACATTTTAGTTTCCATTACTCTCACAGTTTTTATAACTTTTTCTTTGAAGAGGAAAAGAAAAAAGATTTTAAAAAAGCCAAAAAATAAAACAAAACAAGATGGACCAAAGAAAAACCCAACGTGACAAAGCAAAACAGAGTCAGTTAGATCAGGAGGATGGACATAGTATATAATGAAAAAAGAAAAAAAAAAGGATTACTAGGTGATCAACAATGGTTACCATTATGCCTCTTGTTATCCTAAAAAAAGTAGCCTATATCAGCTGGTATAAAAGAATTGAACAAAACTGTAGAAGACCAATAAAACCCACATTGGAGAGCTTACAGGACTTCCAAAGAAGATAATAGTCAAACAATAACGGGCATCATAGAATATCTGGTTGCCTTCCAAATGGTTGCCTGTACCCTCAAACTTGATACTATTAAGCAAAACAGAATATAATAAAATCAGTCAGAACAAGATGTGGAGAACAATACAGGGGTTCAAATCAGGTTAATAGGGAAACAAAATGTTACTATAATCTATCACACTATTTTTAATTTAGTTTTCCCTTAGTTAAAAGATACTAAGAAATAAATTAATTTTTAAAAAAGGAAAGAAAAAGGGGAGAGATTGAGATTTAAAAAAAGAACATATCAATAGAACAACACTGGTCAGAACTGAAAAATTTAAGCATCATTGTGTTTCAACCCCAGATAGCTTGACATTAATAGTAGTTACCATAGTGACTCTTTCCTTGAAATATTTGAGTCTAACTTCGTATACTATAGCATCAAACTTATCAAGACAGTGTGAAACCATTCAAGAGAATGAAATTATTGCAGGGTATTTAGAACCAGCTAGCAGAAACCGAACATCAATTTCTATATTATCTCTTTGTCTATAAAAAATTTGCTTATACTATTGCATACATTAAGATATAATAAGATACAACATGTTAGAACCAATGGAAACAAATGAACAACAACTTGATGGGGCTTCAAAACAGGATGATATTAAATCAGCTCTAGCTATTACGTTCTTATTTTCTTCAAAATAGTTATTTGTAGTATCACAGACAATAAAATAAAACAACTCAGATTCAAACCATCCCAATTAATGAGTAAAAACATTATAAGGCTTCAAACCAGTGTGACTGGGAATCATGATTATCACGTACTTTCATGTATTCTTATCATTTCTTACACTAGGGAAACTATTCGGTATTTATACATGTGAGTTTGATTTATTTCACTTATGAGTATGGTCTCGAGCTGCATCCATTTATTTATAAATGTTTCAATGTGATCATTCTTTATAGGTTAGTACTCCATTGTATAAAAATACCACAACTTTTTTATCCATTCCTCAGTTGATGGACACTTAGGTTGTTTCCAAGATCTGGCTATTACAAATTGTGCTGCTATAAACATGGGTGCACATATATCGCTGTGTATGATGCTTTCACTTCTTCTGGGAATATGCCTAGTAGTGGAATAGCTGGGTCAAATGGTGCTTCCAGTCCCGGCTTTCTGAGAAGTCTCCAGACTGACCTCCACAATGGTTGCACCAGTCTACACTCCCACCAACAGTGCGGTGTTTTTTCCATATACTATGTTCCACTCTTTAGAGTTTACACAGAGAACCAACCCAGAAATCAGAAGTGACTTCCTTTGTTTGGGAAGGTTATCATTTTTAAGAGGTAATCTCTGTGATCGTTTAATTCACAGACTGGCAATATTCCTCCCCCCGCCAAGAGGCCAGAGAGTAAACATTTTAGACCTTGCAGACAATAAGATCTCTGCTGTAATGTCTCCATTCTGTAAAGTGTAAGAGGCTTTGGTCTAATAAAACTTTTATTTATAAAAACCAGCAGCAGGCCAAATTTCACCAATAGGCTGTAGTTTGTGGGCTTCCAGTTTTATTTTCATTTGTTGTTAAGTTAAATGGAATTTATGAATTTTCTTTTATCTGAACCCTATTATGATACTTTTGAGTTTATGCAAATCATGAAAGCTGATTTGAAACTCATGTAATATAAAAAATAACATCTGTAAAAATCCCATTGCCTATACATAACTAACAAATGGTGAACATCATTTCAGATCTTCCTCAAGTCATAGGGGGTTTCTTGTTAGTAAACTAAAGAAATGAGTCAGACAAATGCGGGGGAAGATGCATTATAGCAAAGAAATTCCAAAGTTTTAAAGTGGCTCAGAAACCCAGGAAGTTGTACCTGTGTAGGAACCAAGAGTAGCCCCAGCCTAAGGTGGACCTTGGGCGAGGAATGCAGGACACTGGTTCCCCCACTAGAAGCAGGAGTACCACTCAAACACCCTGCACAGTCACAGCTCTCTTTCTGGATTCTCAACAATTCTAGAGACATCTAGAATAATCCCTAATGGACCCCAAGCCCTTGTCCTGCTCCAGCAAGCTTTGCAGTGTCTAGGTGGAAGCAGGAGATGGTTTATGCCCACATAACCTTCAGGACCTTCCCTTTAACTCCACAAAAAATCAATTGTGAGTCCAATCATTTTCTTTCTGAAATCTCTCATTCTCTTACTGTGACAATATCATAGTCTTTTTTATTTTTTTGTGCACGGATTACGAGTCTCTCGGGACTCTTCATCATGCCAACTGAGCTTTTAAAAAAATCTATCCAGTTTCTAGCTTTTTCTGCTATGATTCTTAATTAATACTTTTAAAATTTCCAGTGTGCTTTTCTGAGTCTGTAATCTCTTGCTTCATCTTATAGCAAATACATTATTTTCTTCCAAGTTCTTCAAAGTTCTTTAGTTTTTCTTACATTCCTTTCCTTTCCTTTCCTTTCCTTTCTTTTCCTTTCCTTTCCTTTCCTTCCCTTTCCTTTCCTTTCCTTTCCTTTCCTTCCCTTTCCTTCCCTTTCCTTTCCTTTCCTTCCCTTTCCTTCCCTTGCCTTTCCTTCCCTTTCCTTTCCTTTCCTTAAAATCATCTTACTTCTGCCTTGGATGGCCAGCTCTGTCCAGATCACAAGAGTTCTGGACTTGGTCTATCGCTTATATTTTCTGGTATTGCTTTAGTCTTCTCTCAACCTGGACTTTGAGGACAGACTGTTCTTAAAGCACTCACCTGTTGTCTGGAAAGATGTTGAAACAGAGGAGGGAGGCCTTTACTGCCCTTGAAGTAGCATGTGTTCCTCCCTTTGCGACCCTCTCCCAATGGGCCACTAGCTCCATCTGCAGGTCACCATGATGGTCCCCAGATGCTGGTTCTGCCTGTTCTTCCTACTCAGCTCAACTGTCCTCCCATCAGGAGGATTAGAAGTTTCCAGGCTCTCCTGGGTTTACAGCTCTTCCTCTGTGAGTGGAGTTTGGAACTGTGTCCTCCGAGTAGGAACCCACCATGTCTTTCTGTGTATTGTTTAGATTTGCCAAGTTGGTGGTGCTACCCTGACCTCCCAGCTCATGGCAGAGGCAGCTTGGCCTGGCAGAGATGGGAACAACAATGCAGGTAGCAGCCACTGGTAAAATGACATCATTCCCACCCAAACACTGTGCTTCCAAAGTGGTTACTGTCCATCAACAGAGAAAAAAGTCTCAAATTTAATCCCAGCAGTGAAAAGAACATTATGAACATTTCTTTAAAGGACACGTGGTGACAGGCTGTGCTCTGGGACCAACATCGGCAGTGAGCTATGCTTTGGTCACAGGAGTGCTGCAGGCTCGCCATGCCCAGGTGCTGGGTGAGGGCCCACCAGCCTCCAGAAGAAGGTCTTTTCTGGTCGTGAAACAGTAGTGTTTGTGTTGAGCGTTTAGATTGAAAGATGGAGGCCACTTTCTAGGGGAGCTCATTAGCCTGAATAGCTCTTATCTGATGGTAACAAAGCAATCAGTAGTTTGTTCATGGGGACAAAAAAAAATTGTGTGCCCAAGTGGAGAGAAATAAGTCAAATAGAATATTGAAGTCAAACAGAAATTGAAGATTACAATGGCTGATGAAACAGATCACATTTCACTAATCTCTACACACCCAAACATGCATTTAAAAATCTTTTCAAATAGCTTTTATGTTTTAGAACCATTTTAGATTCTCAGCAATAATGAGTGGAACACAGGGATTTTACATATTCCTCTGCTCTCTGATTCTTTCCCGATGTTCATAAACTAAGACCCATTTAAACACATCTGACTGCAGTGCATACAGCAAACTTGATGAAAAGAAACCATGCAACAAAGGAATTTTTAAATGACCTAAAATATTCTTAAAGGTGAGTGTGCTCCATTAGCTATGATGCATTAATAAAAATCTTCTCAGAAGGATAACTGGTTCCTGGATAGTTCTTTCTTCCTACTTCAAAATGTTCATGAACCAAAAGCAATGTTGAGATATACGTACATATCAATAAATACTTTTTACAGTACTAAAAAGTGAAGACCAGATCAAATGTTCCGTCAACATATTAATAACAAAATAAATAGTTCTAGGACCTTTCAGATTCCTCCAATTCAGAGATCTATTGGAATGATGGGATTGGAGGACCATACTTACTCTGTAGTTAAAATACTTGTGAACACAGTGATCTTTTTTTAATTGTTTTTATTTAAAGAAAAGGAAACAAAAGATACATGGAGATAAAAAGGGTAGAAATAATACAAAATTACAGAAAAACAAATGGTAAGAAATCGCTGGTTGATAAGTTACATATTGTCATCTTAGAAATAGCTGTTCAGGTTACAAAATTAAAGTATTTAGAATGACATTCAAAAAGTGACACTACAAACAGTTCTGCTCAATGATAGAACAAAAACTCAGTAATATGGTTATCAGTCCTACACACTTGTTTTACATCTCAAAGAGGGTAAGATTAAACATATTAAAACAGAACAAAACAGTTAAAAAAAACAATTTAAAGAAATACAGATTTCAAAGCAAGTCCACTGGAGATCTTCACTGTCTATCTGTCTCTAGTTTCTTACAAATAGTTGTCCCCATCTTATCCACTTTATATACTTACTGCATATTATAGAACTAATCAAATCATTACAGGATGATGAAGGCTTTTTAGGTCTTCAAGATCCAACATTAGAGAAGACAATAATAACTACCATCGCATGTCTCATTCTCTTCGTGGTAGCCGTCCTCATCTCTACATATGCTGAAATTGAACTCAAGAGACCAGACCAATGTCATTCTAATCAGCGAACAATAGTATTGCTAGAATTTATATCATAATGCTACAAAATTAGCATTGGGTTTCTTAGCGTCTCTTCTTCAGAGTGTCTGTTCATTACATCTTGCATTATATAATCTGTTCCTGTAAATAATTAAAAAAAAAACTCATGGAACACAGTGATCTTTATGACAAATAGATAAGAGTAGCTCAGATAGTAACCTGTGCCTTCTTGAGTGATCCAGGATCCTTCGTGCCCAGGAAAGGGCTTCCTTTCCTCTCTCCCTGTTCTGTACTGGATCTTTTCATTTTGGTGTTGGCAGAATTCTGTGACAGTGATCTGAAGCCGGATAACTCTACAATTGAGATCTCAAGACAGAGAAAACATAGCTTTCTTTTTTTTTTCCAGCAAGAAGTGGGAAAATTAGTTAACATCTTTTCTACTGTAAAATGTAATTGGATTCAGGAAAGGGCTAACTTAAAGCAAGACCAGGTCTGACATACAAAACCCTCACCCGGTAACAAGAATCAGTTTGGTTTGTTCACTGTCATTTCTCGTTATAATCTTTGTCATGAGAATGGATTCATGTTGTGCCATTTTCCATTCTTGTTACAATCTTTGTCACATGAATAAGATATCAGGGTGTTAATGCCTGGCATACAGGATTCCGCGTACGGCGATACCATACAGGACTACGCTGACCTTTGCAATATTAGGTATTCTGATTGGTGGTTCATTTCACCTCTTTCCCATGAGTTAATAAGGCTGTAAAAAGGAGAGAAGTGAAATAGCCAACCAGTCAAATTATAGAATATTGAAAAGGTCAGAGTACTACAGCACAAAGGAAAAAAAATTATGGAATATATGGTGCATTAAGATTCTTGTGACAATGATTATAACAAGAATAGGAAAGGATACCCATTTATGTTATTTCAATCTGGAGAGTCCCTGTAGGATGGTGTTCCCAGGATGGTAATTATCTGTGCATTCCCATATCACACTAGAGAAAGTACACACTTACATGGGTTTTTACTCTAAAAAAGTAATTGCATGGTTCATACTGACTCAGTAAATAAGGATATGAGAAATCAGGTTTTTACTGCAGAGAAAGGGCATCAATGTTACTAACATTTTAACAATGCTTGATGTATGAAGCCCCCGGCTTCTCTACAAGTCAAATCTGTTGGCCATACGAAATTTAGTTTGGCTGTTTCTCTACCTGTCATATTTTTCTTCAAACTAAAGTGGGAAGGCAGGACTGAAGGATTTAATGTTTTCAAAGACCATGTGGAGTGTGGGATGTCCTGAAATAGCAGTGAAGAGTTTCTTTTTATTTATTTAATGGTACTGGGAATCGAACTCATGACCTCACACTTGCCAGGCAGGTGCTAAGCCATGAGCTGTATCCCCAGCTCAAGAATTTCGTTTTAAATGTGTACATGAGTCATAAAAAATTTGTTTCCTCCTTCAAATGGGTGAGCTCGGCCAACACACAAAGTACCTTTCCTCTCCCCACACCCTCACCCAGGCTGGCGGTGAGGAGAGAGAATCAAGACTCCTGACTCTGAAATCCTGAAGCTACTGTTCTCAGATCTGTCACAAGGATTTGTCTTTTTAAAAATCATTTTATGAATATTTTAAAATTTCTTACGAAAATTTTAAACAGCTCTGTTAGATTCTGTAGTTTGTAGAGAGAGATCTGAATTAAATGCTCGTTTTTACTCTTTGCATGCATTATCTCGCTAAGAGAGCAAATATTTTATAACCCATTTCTAGTCTCTACAGATGTCACCCATAAGGGTGCCACACATGATCTTGTTACTTTTAAAAGCAGAACAAAAACAGTGAACTTTGTTCATTAAGACCAGGCAAACTATAAGTTTCCTGCATCAGTTGTTCTCAACTTCCATGGTGAAAAGGAAGCTCACATAGTGACTTCCGGGCTGCCTTCCAATAGCATCATTCTAGAAGTCTGTGGTCTACTGAAGCGTGGGGGTGCTCAGGGAGGCTGCCCCAGGTTACAGCTCTGCACAAAACCAGGAATATTCCTGTAGACAACCCACTTCCATGAAGGGATTTGCACAATCCTGGCTGGTTCCTGATGGCTCAGACTAAGCCAGGGTGTGGTTGCAGGGAGGTAACTAAACATCTCAGCACCCAGGGAATGCTGGGCTCAGAGGATCCGTGGTTCCAGGACCCAGAAGGTGAAGAGAACGTGTATATCCACTTATACTCACAGATAGGGAGAGAGCTGAGACTGACCAGAGAGGAATGGTCACCTGTGATAGGAAATGCTTATCAACCCCACATTTTTTAGCTTGATGTGTGAGGCTGGGCATTTTCCAGCCCACTGGAAACACAGTTTAGGCAGTGAAAAGTAGTAAAGCATAGCCCGTGGAAGGGGGGTGCCCAGAGGATTTGCATGTTAGGAATCTGTGTCCAGGGCCATGGAGTCTGTATTGGTGAAGGACATAGGGAGAAAGGGCGGGGGAGAGATGGAGGGAGAGACACAATCCGTGGCTCCCTCCTTGCTTTCGTGTCCGGGGGCTTTGGAGCCCCTCTGAGAGCTGCCCCGGTCACTTTGCTCTCAGTCTGTGAAGGAACCTGCACCTCAACAGAGGTGAGAATCCCGCCTCACTCAGCTGCATGGCTCATGCTGGTACACGTTCTTTTCTGAGCTGAGCAAAATGGTTATGTAATTGCATACTTCTCATAATTATTGAGTAATTATATACTTCTTATAATTACTGAGTAATCATTGTTCTGTAACTAGAACTTAATGTTACAACTAATTGTATAATCACATGTATTAATTTTGTTATCTGGGAAACTTAAAGAAAGTGGTACTTAATATATTTCTTCCCCTGCCCCACCCCGCCCCGCCCCTATTATGCCATTTCAAAAGCAGCCCGTTATGTTTGTTTTGCAGCTTAATTTTTGCTTCAAAAATAAATAAACAAAATGCAGGGTAAAAAACATCCTCTGATGTTATAGAAATCTATGTTTACTCATTGGTTTTGTATTGACAGCCAGCTAGAAATGTGTAAACTGAAGCTCCTATGGTTTCCCTGTAGAACTTTTGTTATTGATTTGTGATTTCAGTCTTTCTAAGATGTGCTCAGTAGTTCCCAGCTTGGGCAATGGAGCACCCGCTGGCTGTCTGCTAGGAAGCTGACCTTTGTGAAATTTTACAACCAAGCTCATGGCAACACCTGCAGTTGCTTCAGCTGTAGCTGAAAAAGCTTCCAAGGATGGAGGTATCAGAACTGCAGAAGATACTCTGAGGCTGAGCGTGTGATTGTTCTCAGATAATGACTGGAAGAGATTCACAGTTAGCTATTTTTCGCATTTTATTAGTACAGTTGTACTGCATTTGGATTACATTCGCTGTGGGGTTCAGGCACATAGCACATTCTGGTTTCTCTGTTCCCCTTCCCTCTCTCTAGGTCTCCTCTAGATCTGTTTTCCATTTAGTTGTGCTGCTATACACATTGGTATTCATGGACTACTTCACAGGATGCCTTTGCCTCTTTTGAGAAGATACCTAGGGAAATAGCTAGGTTTAATGATAATTCTATTTTGTTTTTTGAGAAATAATTTTAACTAGATTTCTTGAGCACAGAAGAATTGTTAAACACACATTGAAAATCTCAATACATAAGCGAAGTTCTTCTTTCATATTGGTGGAGTTTGAAAATATTGAATGAAGTTCACCGGCTGTATAGATGCTGTAAAACTCTCTCTCTCAGGTTTCAGAACTTCTTGCCAGGATTAATTTGCATATGTAAGAGTACATTAGAAATTTCAGTTTAGGACCCTGAAGTTGCCAAGCTACTGAATTTGTCAATTTCAAGTCTAAAATAATAATATAGGACTTTTTTCCTGGTCATGGAAAAATACATTCCTATTTGCAGCAATAAATTTTAACTACTTCCTCTATCCCAAAATTATAAGTACTTTATTAGAAATTTTGTATAGTTTTAAATTTCTATCTGCTTTACTTATACTTCCTGAAAATGGTCATGCCATAACTGGTTAGCAGACACATTTACATTATTTGAACTTCACTGATTTCAGAATTTGAAATATAACCTGATAGGACAATGGCAGGATGGTAGTAGATGACATTACTGTTGTTTTGCTAATTAAAAAAACAGCATTTTGACTAGTAATATATTATTAGTTTGGGAGGTAGAGAATTTGATGGTTGGTGATTGCTATGGAGAAAATGAAGGAGACAGAGCACATGCTTGCTAAGCAGTGATTAATTGTAAATGTTTTTCTGGGGTGTATCCCTTATATGGATTTCAACAAAAATGACAGCAGAGTGCCCAGTTATTTTGATCATTGTGATGAATGAGTGGTTGATGCCAAGCCAGATAACATTTTGTGGACAAAGTAACAAAATAAGAATAGCACTTTGGTGGAGCATATGCATTGCTGTTACAGTGACCTGCTATAGTTCTATTTAGTATGTTAAGGAGCTCAAGAAATTACGCTAGGTAAAGAAATGATCTCACTTAAATCACAGCAACACTGCACTTGGATTTTTATTTCCAGTTCACAGCTGATGAACTGGAGGTTCTGAAATATTAAGTAGCTTAGTAAGAAATGCATTACTGAGAAATACAAAGATAGGTTCCAATGCAGGACTGTCCACCAACCAAATTTATGTTCCTTCCTGTTGACTGTACTTTGCAATTTAACCATGTAAAATGTTTTTTTTTTTAATTGCAACTATTAAAATTCTTTACTGGGCAGGGGATATAGCTCAGTGGTATAAATACCAGCCTGGCAAGTACAAGGTTGTAAGTTCAATCCCTGGTGCAAAAAAAAAAAAAAAAATTCTGTACTGTACAATGCAAGATCATTTTCAGTATGTGGTTATCTTTTACTTTTAATCATTTAGTCAATAAAGAGTATATCAGTATTTGGAGATCTCACAAATATGCTTGTTTTTTCCTTTGAAGTGCAGAAGATTGTATTTTTTGATTCATTTCCCTGTATCTGCAGAATTTGTAGGAAAGAAGAAATGTTCCTACCATAAAAAGTGTCTGGGTAAAGGAAGAAGGCCTACTGAAGTGGATTTTGAATTCTTGATGTTTTTTTTTTTTTTCTGTTTTTACAGAATAATCACAACACAGTCTAATATTTGACTAAAGTGAAGCAATATTTTGAAAAGTTGCCTCATGTCAATTATCCAGGACAGTGAAAAAGTAGAAAGGGGAATGAATGCAGATTCTTTAAGCCAAGCACCTTTGCATTTTCTCATATACCCCAGAAACAGGTCTTTGGATCAAAGAGAACACGCTTACCTCCAATCCTCGGTTGTTTTAAAATATTCTGCCCAAATCTGACTTAAAAGAGCATTTAGTAGAAAGAAGTTGCCCTGCCTCTCATGCAAAATGAAACCAAAATACCACAGTTGGTGATATATAGCATATCAAACCTGTACCTAATTATGCTATTTATACCCTCAAACCTCCCATCAGGAGGGAAATGTGCTATTTTCTTGTCTGCACACCAAAGGAAATTCATAAACTAAAATTCTGTAAAAAATTTAAGCATCTAATAATTTATGTATCTGCCGTGGTTTTACTAACCTAGATGGCACTTGTGACATGCCTTCATGCTATCATTATTTTGCCCACTGTGATGCACGTGTTGGAGATGTAACTCAGGTAACACTTTGTTAACAAAGCTAAGGTAGAATAAAAATATTATGCACGTGGACGAAGCTTGTGCCTTTTGTTTTAGGGTAGAGCCATTTTGGTTCTACTTAATATTTATAGTATATTCAGGAATCCAAGAAAATAGTCAAGTAATAGCAGGAAATAACCCTTCAATGAATACTAATTTTAATAATTTTCTGTTTAACCAGCAGGAAATAATTACACCCTCCTGAGTGGCACAAGAATCATGCACAGCAGTGGAGAGGCCAACCTTTGGGTGCCCATTGTCGGACTGGTCCCTTTCAGTAACTACACTGTACAAGTGAATGCTTCCAACAGCCGGGGCAGCTTGATCAGTGACCCTGCAACTATTGTGATGCCTCCGGGGGGTAAGTCTGTGAAAAATGCTGGCTCCTTCCTGTTATAGTAATACCCTAGAACTAAGTCGCCATGGAACACCTTGTCTATTGTTGGAATTAATTTTTAATTTTAGAACTCAAAGGCTCAGTTGTATTTCTAGTTGCTGGGAGGTCTGGTTTGGTCTCATTGAGATGTTCTTATTGACGTTCTTTTATTTTCTTGTTGCAATTGCTTTTGTCTTGTGCTGTGTGTACACATGTACTGTGCACACGTACATACATATCTCTGGCATTCTGCATGTTACCAAGATTGGAAAAGGTTTTTATGTCTTGAAGACTTCACTTACATTCAAAGCTTATATTCTTTGCATTTTGGCTCTGGTTTTCTACTGTAAGTGGTTCTTCTTTCTTGTTTTCTGAAGAGCTTTTTTAGATGTCTGCTTAAGTCTTTCCAGGTAATATAAGGGATAGGATGCACTAGTGATACAGGGGAACGAACCTCCCGACCTACTAGGTGTCTGGTGTGAGTTCGTGTTCTCTAAAGTCAAAGATTGAATTTTAAGGAATAGTGGAGGTTAAGAGCAGAACATGATTATTGAGAAAAAAAAAATCTACATAGAAAGAGACAGAAGGGGTTTATGGGTTGCCAATGACTTTGTCTTTTTAGGGACTTTTATAGAGCAAACCATGAGGTGAGGCTAAGGTATGGGAATCATGGGAACTCGCAAGGTGGGCATGAGGTGGGACAGGGCTATGGTCAACCAATAAAATTAATTACCAATTAATTGATTAAATTGGGGACAGCTGGGGAAGCCAGTTACACAGCAAGTGGACATGCTTAAAGAGGGGGTTGGGATGGTGATACCTGACTTCCTCTGGATGTTAGAGACCTATTTAGAATATCAGTCTTTGGGATGTGGGTATATTGGTTTGATCTTTTGTCTTGGGGCCTGGCCCACAACAGGAGGTGTCCGTCTCCCCCACAGCTGCAAGGTATCTGGCCTCCTGCACTGTCTCTTTCTAGGGCCCAGCCCTGTCTGACTGGCCTATAATATTTGTATCTCATTTTCCTATAACAATAGGAAAACAGCTCATACCTCCTTGTAAGCACCCACAAACTCCTGGTGATTACAGCCCGCTTGTGCTGCTTTTCTATGTGCGATGGCATACAGTCTGGATGCTTTTTTATTTCATTCTATGAAAAATTGACCCCACTTATTGAAGATTATCACATTTACCATTACTTTTACCTGTTATCAACTCCACCCTTGTCCTAATCGTGGGAAGCAACTGCTAGGAAGAAAACTTCTCTGGGGTCCTCATGTGTGACCCTTGAACCACAGAAGCTGCCTCAAAATAGGAATAGCAGGATTCACAGGGGCCAGGAATGTGTGTCTTCCCAGAATACCCCCGGGGTTAGGACCCCGCACCCCCAGCATCTGCCCTGTAGCCAGATCTCTGGGACTCCGCTTGCTGTAGGCCAAGAGAGAATGTTCTGATCTTGTCCTCGGAGATCTGCAGAGCAGTCCCCCTCTGGTCACCAGGGATTGACAGCACCCAGTCCCACGTCAGCAGAGAAGAAGGAAAAATTTGCAGTGTGTGTACAACCTCCTTGCCCAGGAAAGGACGCCTTACCTGTTGTGACCTAAGAGCTCCTCCCACTTCTTCCCTTTTGTGGCATTAAAATAATCAGTGACATTATGTCCCCCAAACACTGGAAACTCAATGGCAGAAGCCGTGCTGCTTGAGAAAAGGCTGTGTAAAGGAGACTTCTTAGGGCTGATCCATGTGGATTAGTGTTAGTTTTCATGAGCCAATAATTAATAAGGGAATTGAACTGAGACAGATGCTTATTCTTTCGAGACCAAATTACAATGCAAAGCAAAACTAAAAAAGGAAACTTAGGTAACCATGTCTTCATTGCTCTCTCTGATCTACCTGCTGGAAATGCTAGGAAACCATACTGACTCTTAATCCTTAATATTCAATATTGCTTATTCACATTTAGAAATTGAAGAATAATCGGTGACTTGGTGGAGGTTTAAAGTTACATGGCAATAAAACTTTCTTAATAGGATATGTGGGCTATTTAATGATTTATATATTTATTCTGTGGCATTTATACTGATTTAGGTAATTTATAATAATTCATACCAATTCAGCTTGTATTCATAGAAGAGATCCATTTTATTTCATTATTTGTGTATTTAAGAATATGTGGCCTAATTGTATATGTGTGTGTATCTATCTATATCTATATATACATATCAAATATATATGATGGTGTGAGTCAGCACATTTATATATTTTTTTCAGTTAAAAATAGCAAACTCTCTTTGCTACCTCAATACATGCTGTAAGTATGCCAGTAGGGTAGGGGTCGGATCAGGAAGAAATAAGCTCTCGTTTTATGATGATGCAGGAGAACAGAGTGGAGCTGTGAGCTGAGGCTGATCTGCGTCTCCACGCCTTGTGCATGACCTGTGTCATCACCATTATCTGCAGGGCTCTACTCTCCGGGGCCAGTGTGCGCCTTCCTCCTCTGAACTCAGGCATCCAGAATCTGGGAAATGGTCCTTCGCCAAAAGAGGAAGCAAATGTCTTTAAAGATAGAGACTTGCTCAAGTTTCTAAGAGCCATCAGGAAATACTTTCTTTCATCATTACATTGTTGTTGATTACAATTAGGAAACTTATAGCTTCGAAATTATCTTTTTTATGACCTTGTGGCAGTTTAAAGGTGATAGCTCATTGATTAAATAGGTTTTACTTCATGCTCCTTTTACCTAATGATCTGAAAACATATTATCCTGATTTACACATAAAAATCATGCCGAAAAGCATGTGGTACTCACTGGAATATGTGTGTTTAAGTAGAATTAAATTAGTACTGAGAGTTATTAAAGAAATCTTCCATGCCTCTGTCCAGTGAACTGTGTTTCATACTGAAATAAATAACAAATGAACCGATTTACAGAAGCGAGCCAGTTTATGGGCAGAGGAGTTTCTATATGCTATTTACTTTTCCATTATATTCAGATTGTTATCATTATTGCCATTTTCTTGATTTTAATATTGGATGCTTTTTATGGTGAAGTTCAGTTCCTAAAATCTTTCAATGCTAGATTATGCGTGGTTTGCAATGAGAACATCTTTAGCTATGTTCGTCTCTCATTATTGATTAAAAACATACTACTAGAAGGTTTGGGCAAAAATAAAATGCTATCTTATTTCTTTATCCAGTGTTTGCTATCAGATGTGGACTGGCAAACCCCTCGTACCCTTCTGGGTTGGTCAAATCCAACTCAATTTTTGGGTCCTCAGAACAATATCTCTTTCCAACCAAGGCTGAGAGTCAATGTTTCTGTATCCCACAGTAGGAACGTAATGTATGGAAATCACCTGTTTAATTTGACCATCACCACTGCCGGCTATAAGATCCTGCCCTGCTGAGGCTATTTCTTATTCGCATTTTTATCTTTAGTGCCTAGACAAAATCTGACACATGGTAGGTGCATAATGAATAATTGGTGAGAGAAGGAATAAATAAACCCATCAAGATAGCTTAATTGCAGTTCTACATTGTAAGCTTATCGTTGCTGAGTCCTGCACAGGCTTCGTGTCTAGCTGAGCTAGATTAGGCTGTAGTCAGCTGCAAAAAATAGAACACTCTCTGTACCGCGTGGCCCGGTGTAAGAAAGCTGTGGCCCTATAGATTTAATTACAGCCTTGACTTCCAGGAGGGCAACAGTACTGGAGGTAAGATTTGTTCTCAGGTTCCAGCTCCACATCTAGGTTTCTCCATGTACATATTGCTTGCTTTTGCTCAAGTGAACATAGATGAACAGTTCTGAGTTTATGCAGTGGTGTCAAAGAAGTAAAGGATCACATTGTAAGGAGTTTTACCAGGTATGGGATCTTTTAGTTGGACAGATATAAAACATTTCATTTGCTTGAAGCTGAGTCTGTTTTACCAATGGCAAAAATGTACAATTAAAAATATGATAAATCCGTGTTATTTAATGATAGAAATTAAGGCAAGCCAGAGGATGCCACCAGCTCCCCGGTATGTGCACATACAGTAGAAAATCACACGCAGCACACACTTTTTATTCTAAAATTCCATTTTAAGTATGATGTGGGGAACTGCAGACAAAATCTCTCATTTTCAATAATATAGCACATCCTCACCTACCCTTCTGAACTCAGGTTTCTGCATTTCTACAATTACTATAGTTTTAGCTTGTCTATAATAATATAATGCTTATATTTAGCACTAAGATACTCTTGGAGAGGAAGAATGTGTTTAATTCTAGCTCTTGAGTAGCATGATGTACAGGTTCAAGAGTTCCAGGAAGGGAATTTTTTTAAAAAAATTAAAAAGGAATTTAAATGTTAATCCATAAATATGAAACGTTCCTGTGGCCTGTCCCCCTTCGAGATATGGAATTACTAATGGGGTAAGGATTTCAGTGTTTAATCACGCTAGGTGCATTAGTGTTTGGTATGCATGGAATTCAGCATTCAGTGTCATAAGTGGTTGACATTGGTGATGTCCCTTAATTTGCTTAAATCTAATTGGCTCTTTTATCAGTCAAACCGGTATAGATTGGCAATTGATCAGGAAGGGTCGGCCATGACTCTGCATGTAGTTAAATGATAGAGCCACCAGTTACAGTCACCACCGCATGATAATCAGCCCCGCCACAGCAAATGGGCTTAGAAAGGAAGAAAAGGAAGCTCAGAAGTTCTGCAGGATCTTCAAGTTCAGAACAAAGGCATCATCGAGTATATAAATTTTAAATATGCTGCATTTTGCCTCCAGTCTCAAACCCTTTTTTTTTTCCAGACGCACTGAAATCTTGTCTGAAACTGTCTTTGTTACATCAAAGAACTACTCAGAAAGTGAGAAGACACAGCCAAAGCATAAAAGGGCATAGTTTAAAATGATTAGTGACAAATTCCATCCTGATGAGCTAGAAACAGATTTTTTTATGAAAGTTTTCTATTTTTTCCAAAAGGAATGATTTGCTCCTGTTTATCTTTTCCTGAAGTGCCTGCATGGCACAGTGAGAGGGACTTGGTGTTCCCTGTGTTTATGAGGTTCCCCTACTCTTTGGAAGAGGATAAATAGTTTGACATACACCTTATGGTGATCAGTGTTATTGTAATTCATAAACTTTGTAAGAAATACCAGGGACCTGTTTGCTCTCTGGAACATTTTATCAGAAAATGAGAAATGGAGACAAGCAAAATGGTTGTGAGTAGTGTGGTGTAAGACTTGGTGACATTTTCCTTCTTGATCCCTCTCCCTCCCTAAAACAGCAGAGAAGGACAAGGAGGGAAATGCAACAGAGATGAAGCCTCAGGGATATTATGAAACTGTAGACTTTGACGTCCTAGGAATATGAATTTAAATTCACCTCTTTTACCCTGCTGAGTAACTATGAGCAAGTCCATAAATATATGGGAGCCTCAGTTTATTCATCATAAAAAAGGCTTGATGGTAATTCCTACCCACCAGAATTGCCTAGAGAATTTGGGAAAATAGTATTTTTAAGATTCTTGGGGCCATGTTCATGCTGGTAAACATTCTGTGCTTGCTATCTGCTTTGTTCTGTTTTCCTAGGCTATCAGTCCATTACTGTTGCTTTTAACAATGTTTGCAGCTGCTACTTTATGAAGAAAAGATTTTTATTTTGCTCACAGCTTTGCTGGCCTAAGGCATAGCTGAACCCTGGTGAAGGTTCACTTGGCGACATCAAGTCATGATGGAATGGGCAGAATTGCAGGAGCAGGTGGGAGAGGAGGTCACATAAAAGACTTTGGGAGGCTGAGACAAGAGGATGGTAAGATTGAGCCCTGCCTACGCAGTTTAGTCACACCCTGTCTCAAAACAAAGAAATAAAAACTGAAAAAAGAGGCAGGATGAAACTCTGTGGAAAGGCCCTCGGTTCAATCTCTAGTTCCAAACAATGATAGGAAGAAAGAGAAATAGGGGGAGGGGGATCAGAATATACAGTGCACACAACATTAATTTTGAGCACATATATTTTTACACCACTTTTTAAAATAGATGTTTCAGTTACTTACCACATCACCAGAACAAAATACCCACCATGCACAATTTAAGGGAAGACAGATTTATTCTGGCCCATGTTTTGGTCCATATGTGTGATGACACTGAGGCGGGACAGTGTGGCACAGGAGCATGGCAGGCAGGAAGCCAGCATGAGAGATGCAAACTTCCAGGAAACCACCAATGACATGCCTCCACCTCCCTGAAGCAAGATCGCCTCGAGTCTGGAGTCACAAGGGGTTTCAGGGGTGAGCTGTCTTCTAGAAGATGTTTCTTCCGGATTAGAGCTCTAGGACCTTTATTACGCAAGCAGCACTTGTGACACACATGGTAGGATTTCCACTTTATAAATTAAAAAAAAAAAAAATAAGGAAGGATCTCATTACAGAATCTTTCTAGGTTTTGAATAATTTCCTCAATCCTTCAGTTATTTTTCCTATACTAATACGACAGCATTGTGTTCTTAAGTCTTGATCCTTTAAGTTTTACGAAGCATTCAATTTTCATAGAAGAAGTTTCTCTTATTTTACTAGCATTCGTCAGTTAAGTCATCTTTAATGAAGTTACAAAAATTACAGTCAGGAGCACAATCTGGCAAAACAGTTTTGCAGAATACAGCTGACTTGTGGTGAGTGCATAATTCTATTGGTGCTGTAGAAATTTGCCCTCGATCCAGATTAAGCAACCATCTATCTTCACGCATTATAAAGTAAATGAAAAAATCGTTAGTAATCTGGCAAATAAGAGCAGTTAATGAAGAGACCATCTACTCTTTAAAAGGAGATGGTGTGTGGAGGTGTAAGGATGATTCAGGAGGCGGAAGAGTGTCCCCAAATTATTCTTGTGTTAAAAGAAAAAACTATAACCGATTACATCTTTTCGACTGATACGAGCTGAGTCTGAGATTTGGGGCATGGTTGCTCAAGGGAACTTATCTTTCTCCTTCACTTTCTAAAGGAAAGAATTGGACTTTCCTATTTTCTGACCAAAATTCCTTTCCAAGGCCCGAGAGGAATAACCCATGGCAGGCTGAGCGAACGGATGCATGTGGTCTGTTTCATCTCCTCTGCAGCAGCTCTGATTTATCTGAAACGCTTATGGACAAACTTCAACACACAGGTGTCCACGGTATATTTTGTGAATTGAAAAACTGCAAAAGAGACGGAAATTAAAACTAAACTGTAGGTTAGCAATTGAAATAAACAGTAGTGAAGGTGGTGTATTGCTTTCTTGGGAGGGCAGAAGGAAAGATGAGATTAACTGCCTTTTATAATGTAAAAGCCAGAGTGAAGATGTAGGCTGTGAGCCGCAGCATCCTTTAAAACCGCACCGCACTCCCAGGTAAACAGATGGTTCATCCTCACCTTCCGTATATTAAAAGCTACGCAATTTATACTACATCTAGTTCATATGAATCTTTAGAATAGTTGTGCATAATGTTTCACTTCAGTGTATGTCTTCCAAATGTGCTGTTATTTTTCCCTTAGAAAAAGGAAATCAACCAGTTGAAAGTAATAAAGTAGGTGTATTCCACAAATAAACTATATTGAAATTCTTAATAAAATATCCACAAGCTACTTAGTTTAACCCTTGCTTTCTCTCTACTACCTTGTAAGAGTGGAACCTCAATATTTACGAGTCTTAGGCTTTCAAATAATTTGCAGGAAATACTTGCCTTTCTGTTTTTGAAAATGATAGTTAATGCTACTGTGTGTGTGTGTGTGTGTGTGTTGTGTGTGTGTGTGTGTGTGTGTGTGTGTGTTTGTAGAATTATAGATCATGAACAAAAGAGAGCAATGGGTCTCAATTTTATAGTTTCTGGATCTGTCTTCAGTTTTCATATTCACTGCCTTGGCAATGAACTTCCTGCTTATAAAGACACTTCAGAAAGACGCGAACTTCTGAGCTCCTGCAAAGGAGGCAGTAGCTTTGAAGAGCGCTTACCCGGATGCGCGGGCCTCCAGCAAAGGCTGCCGGCCTGACATTTGCATACTCTCAAGTGGGCTTTGCACCCCGCGCCCCAATGAAGTGCTGGGGGGCAAGACAGAGAGACCCGAAACATAATCAATTACAATCACATTTTTCCTCCTTTGCCAGGGGTGAGGGGGTGTGAAGTAGCGTTCCTTCAAATTCCGTTGATAGTTTTAAAAACCATATTCTAAAAAACACAACGTACAGTTTCCCTTTCTGTTTTATCTTGGAAAAAAGGTTCATCTACAACTTTAAGGTTAGAAAGATTCCTGTCTGTCTGACTGACTGCAGTTTGAAAGCAACTTGAAGTTTTATTTGAATTCTGATAGTGCCCTAAAGAAATGTTTGCTTTGTTTCTTTAAAATAATCTCTTATTCTTTTATTTTTCTTTTTATTGCAGACGGGCTCTGAGCCTGCTCTGCATAAAATTCCATGAGCACTCACCTGCCTATAGAAGTTCTCTTATGAAACTGAGACGACCCTTAATGCAGCTTAGATATCTAGAGGCCATATTTCCAACCTCTCTGGCAGCATGCAAGCATCCTTGCTATGGCTCTCTAAGGGGTTAGAGGACACCTAGGCTCTCACCTAGGCTCCTGGAGTCCTTAATCCTTCCCGGCGACTAGATCATGACAACAGTAGACCTGTGCATCACAGCCACTGAAATATTTATGATGCTTCCTAATTGAGACAACAACAGCTAGAAATAGCTGTTGCCTAATGTACACGTTATGAAATCAATCCTTTCCCTTGCACTTCTGGATTATTTTGAACTGACACTGGCATTCTGACTTAAATGTTCCCATGTATATATATTGGGTGTTATTTCTAAGTAGAAATCTACATGGTGAAGACAGAATAAATGGTAAATGGCATGAGCAGAGTCATAGCTGACAGGGTCTTCTCCCTTTGGCCCTCGGTCCCCTTTTCCCCTTCTCACCACACCCCTGAGCTTGAGGCACAGAGATGCCCACCTTCTCTGCAAGTTTATCTTCTGTGGTTTTAGTTATCTGCAGTCAACCATGGCTCACAAATATTAAATGGAAGATTCCAGGAATAAATAATTCATAAGCTTTCAATTGCATGGTTTTCTGAGTATTCGGATGAAATCTCACCCTCTCCCTCCTGGTCTCTGCCAGGCTGTAACTGGACCTTTTGTCCTGGGTATCCATGTAGTATCCCCTGCTTAATGGTTAATGGCAAAACCACCTGAGGTATCAGGTCTGGTATCTTGGCATCACTGTGCTGTGTTCAAGTAGCACTGATTTTCCTTAATAGTGGTCCTGATGTACAAGTATAGGGATGCCAGCAACTAGGACATGCCCAAAGAGAAGCCAGGAGGCTTGAAGGGTTAAAGTTCTCACACTGCTAAGGAAAACAAAGAAATCACATGCAGAGGTTACTAAGACCTGTGATTGGAATGGATTTTCAACTAAACTGTAAAGTAAAAATTAATTTGTGCTGGTTTTGATATTAAGTTGTTATCTTTTTACTATATCTAATTGTCCATGCACCAACTCCAGACAAGAATGTAAACATTACACTCTGCAGGTAGCGATAGCACTAATGAAGTTAAAACACAGACAGAAAACCCAAAAGATACATCAATTAAATTTCATCACAGGTTTGCATATATAAGAAAAAAATACCATTGATACAAAGGGAAATCAAAATACAAGAATAAATGTTTAAATTTAAAAACATGTTATAGTAAAAGTCAAATCACATCACCCTAATGCCCCTCAGAATGCAGCCCCTCACTTGGAATACATGTCCCCATCATCTTGTCACCTCCTGAAGCAGTGTTGGAAGTATTCTTTCATGAGTGTCTTCATGAAGTGTCATAAGCCACATCCCTGGCTGTTTATATTTTTTAACATTTATTTTGAGACAGGATCTTGCTAATTTGCTAAGTTGTCCAGGCTGGGCACTTAACTTGGGTTCCTCCTGCCTCAGCCTTCCAGAGTACTGGTCTCACAGATGTATGCCATCATGCTCAGAATGTGTGGGCTTTGATTTCAGGTCTCAGCTGAGGAAATATCAAGGAGCAAACCTGATGAAAAGGGAAATAATAAAAAATTAAAAGCTATGAGATCGCTGGCCCACCCTGGCTCCTCAGAGCCCCTGCCATTGACAATCTTAGCTCCTGGAGCCCTGATTTTTGGCTTCTTACACTAACTAGCTATTTGGTTTCATGTTATGGACCCACCTAACTATCACTTGGCTTTCTCAATGGGAAAATAACAGACTTGAACCAGCCTGGTGGTTCCTACAATGTAAGTCTAGAGCTGGAGCTGAGTCATAGTGACCTGGGGACTCATTCCAAAAGCAGATTACTGAGCCCCAAAATGCTGATGGGGAGGCCACACCAGCTACTGGTGTTCCCTTGGCCACTATGTCATTTGGATGCTTGCCAGTTTGAAAGACCCTGAGCTTTATCATCTTTAACCCATTTTCAGCAGCAGTGCCACCTGGGACAATAGGATCGCCCGTGAGTTCAAGGACAGTTTGGACTACGTAGCGAGACCTACCTTGGAAAAAAACAAAAGTAAAGCAAAAACGTATGATCTTGTCCATAATTCTGTTCCACATTTACTTTTAGGGCACAGAACAATGGCAAGAGAATAGGCCCTGTGCTCAATCCCCGGAGTCTCAGATCTTTTCAGTCTGAGGAAGTCACACATTGCTGCTAGTCCTAAATGCGACCAGACCAGAGAGCACAGCCGAAGACTGTGGAGCTCCACTGGTGGTGCCAGAAGCAACAGGCCTGGTGTTTCGTGCCCTGTGGAACAACAATCACGCGAGTGTCTTGCTAAGTTGCCATCAAGGAAATTTCCTCTGCTCCTGTCAGGAGGAATTGGGGAAGGCAAACCTGGGGCCCTTACCTATAGGGAGTTCTCTTTAATGAGCATATTCTTGGCTTCACTTCTTCTCCACTGAGTTTTGAAATATGTTTCCTCGTCAGGTGACAGCTCTCTCTAGTATTTCAAGGTTTGCAGGTGAGTTCACATAGTGAAGATCTTTCCTTCCCAGATTTCACAGATTCAGCTCCATAGCATCACCAGCTTCCTGCTGCCTGGAGAACAACTGAGACCAGGTCATCTTTTTCATTTGATAGAAGAGGAGTTTTTGGTGCACTGATCACTCAGATCAAGGTAGAGGTGGCCTTGTGCTGTCTTATGCTCCCTTAACTCTTGCAAATTCTTCATTGTCTTGTAATAGAAATTTTAGATTTTCACATTTGATTTGCTGTTGTAGAAGCTTTTGTGCAAGTGAGAAACAAAATATTTCACTGAAACTTGTTTAAATGCATTTCCTCAAATGAAATTTTCCATTTAGATTACTTTTTAGACCCTTTCCTTAGATCCTTCTTCTGGTCCACCTCACAGTCTGAAAAGTTATATTTGTAATTCCATAAAAATGTTATTGGAATTCCAGCAAGTGAATTCTAATCTACCACCTCCAATGCAACCCACAGTTAGAGCAAAGAGATACGTTCAAAGTTATGGCAGCCAATGGGTCCTAAGTCCAATCCAAGGGAGACTATATGGACAAAGGCCTTGGTGAGGCCTCTCCCAGAATTCATTATCTCATGAAGAAGGGACTGGTTCAAGGATGAATGAAAGTGAGGATGGAGGGAATCATGTGAGCAAAGTGGGCAGAAAGCTCGCACCTTTGCAACATGCAGGGAGAAAGATATGCAGAAAGATCAGTCTGCCTACCTCAATTGGGTAGCATATGAATGAACTGAGGAGGCTGTCGCCTCGGTTTCTGATGTGTAAACTTTTGTACCCGGGAATTCAGAGCTCTTATGTTGAGGCTTATACCCAGTGGGCTTTCCGGGAGCTATCAGGCTCTGTCATCCTGCTGTGTTCAATCATTTTACAGGGAACACAATGCAGAGAAACAGGGAATTGTCAAATGGTCTTAAGGATGGTGTATCAGTACTTTGGCCAGCCTTGGCTGCATTGCGTAGGGCCAGTTGAAGACAGAAGGAAATGGCATAGCCCGCTCTTTTCATATCAATGTATGGAAATAAGACTGAATTTAATTGCTGAGGCAATTGCTCTGTATTCAAGGAGAGGTGCCCAGGTTGTCTTCTATATGGAGCAGTATGGGCATGTGGAGAAATCATTCCCTGGAGTGGTTACACAGATGGCCATTTGTGTTTTCTGGACTATCAGAAAGGAAGAATGTCTATCAAATATACTTATGAAAATCTTTCTCAAATCTGAAATTGGGGGCATGGCCCCAGAAAAAGGCTTGAATCATACTTCCTAGTGGACTCTGTAAATCCGATAAGAATGCCTTAAATCATACATTCATTGAACAAGTGGACAATAGAGTCTGTCAAACTATGAATTAAACTGATGCCCCAGCCGCCCAGTGCTACTACTTTCGCTTCTGATTGTGTAGCTCTGGAACATTCTCTCTCCCTAAACCTTACATCACTCATTTGAAAAGCAGTTTCTAGTCCCAGAACCTCCGTGAACTGGGTTGGGCAAGGGATAATAAACATGTGAGTACAGAGGTGATTCCTAACACCTAAATAGGTGTCCAAACACTTGCATAAAAGTTATAAAGCACCATGCATTTTAAGCAGAGCGTGTATAGAAGTTATCCCTATTACACTGCAAATTCGACTGACCCATAAGCACCTAACCTTGTATTTTCCATGGTGATTCCAATAACTGCCTCTTAAAACCAAATACAAGGAAACAGCAGCATGGCTGTGGTGTACTAAATTATGAGTGAGAACTAATTTGAGGATCAAAGCTACTCTTTGGGAGATATCACTTGGCTGGGCGGAGAAGCGGGCTGTCTGCCTCTGTCTCGTGTATTTGTTCTCTCTGTCTTGGAAATATCCCTCCCCACAGTTTCTGAATCTTGATGTTTAATTTAACACAAAGGTCTTTGAGAAGCACAACAGGGGGTTGTTCCTGGTAGTTCTGGCACCGAGGAAATTGAAATGTACATGTTTTTTCTCATTTATCAAAGAAGGGCAAGAATCCAAAGTGACATTTTCTATCAAATGAATTATGAACTGTGTACTTTGTACCTAGGGGAACAACAACTAAATTAGGGTTTCAGATAAAACTGAGAGCAAGAGAGACACACACACAAAAATAGGTTTTTAATAAAACATACAGTAATTTCTGTGACTGTGTCTGGCGGGGACATGGCTGGCTGCCTACAGAGGTAGGATACTTGGAAATTCATAATATTTAAATGCATGGAGGGGGTTCTCAGAAAGATTCAAGCCTAAATTTTACATCTTGCTAGGCTTATGGCCAGTGAAACACTCTTAATAACCTTAGCTTTTTCTTAGCAAATTTTTTCTTAGCAAAAATTTGCATTTTCTTAGCAAACATTTGCAAATTTTCATTTCCTAAGAAAACATGAGACTAGCAGTTGTTTGAAGGGGGAAGAACATACAGGATAAAAATGACAGGCACGGAGGTTCCACGTTCAGTGGCTCTTCTGTTATCTTACCGCCTATCACCTCCACTTACGTCTGTGCATATCATTCTGTTAACGGATTGTGAAATCAGTCAGATTTGATTCAAACCTTAACTTCGCCTCCTACTAGATATGTGACCTTGACCAGGCTACAAAACCATGCTGTGCCTCTGAGGTTGACACTGAGAATGGGTACAATGCACATAAATATTGTCCGTCACTTAACACAGTCTCATTCTTCTCTGAGAAGTGAGATTGGACAGTTGCAAAGTGACTGCGGAGTGCTAGAATCTGAGAAGCATTAAGGTTAATTTTTCAAGGTCAAAGAAGGTCATGACCTAGTCACACAATATACTCAATGGTCATTTTTAAATAACCAATTCAAAATTCTTGGTAATTGGCAGTACTTTCATCTTCTGGGCAAAACTATGTTTTGCCTATCAAGCAATTCTTTAAAAACAAGTATTCTGATTTATGTTACATACAGATTTTAAAATGGCTTTTAATATGAACACTTCTGATATAGACTTCTAAATTCTCCCAAGTTCATTAATATAAATGTGACACAATTCCTTGGTGTTAATCTTATTTGAATTCTGCTATCAAAATTTTACTATATAACAATTGTGTGGCTAAATTACTAGAAACAAATAACCACCAATATATTGATTACATGTGTTCTTTGCTTAAGTCTAATTATATGAGCAGTCATTTTTATTCTCCAATGTTGCTTCTGACTGTACTACTATGACCGGAATTCAGTTCTTAGAAACCTTTCTACATTTTAATTCTATGTCTATTGTTTTTTGCTCTCCCAAGTGAAGAATGTGAAATAAATGTCTTAATGGGATAAGAGATGCTTAATTCATTCAGGACACTACAATAGACTGGGAAACTCACAAGAAATGTGAATTCATTTCTCATTGTCTTAGTTACTTTCTGGCTGCTAGGACAAAATATCTGACACTGATAAGTTAGAGGAGGAGAGGTTTAGTTCACAGTGTGTGGAGGTTTCTTTCCAGTCCTCAGTCTAAGGCTCTAAGGCAGTGGGATGTGATGTCTCCCCAAAGCCTCACACAGCTGTAAGTGGGGCTTTTCAGAGGTGGCCAGATCTAGAGGGTTGGATGCTGGGGTTAAGGATCTGATGCTGGGACTGATCTATGGTGTGACACTAGGATTATGAATGGCCCGCCTGGAGTGTGAATACCACCAGCTGTAAGAGCAGGTAGCCTGGACAGACTGTAAGTGACAGAAAGAGGGCCATTGTTGTAGCTTACTGCTGGTCACTTGTGTTTGCGGCTGGCCATTTGCTGCTTGCTGTTTCGGTGCTTTGCTGCCTTCTCCCTGCCATGGACTGTTTCTTCTCTGCAGTGCCCACCCCTGCCGTGCCACTCTGCCTCGGAGCCAGCCAACCATGGACTGAAATTTCTATAATCTGTGAGCCAAATAAACATTTTCTCCTTTAACTTTGAGTGCTAGGTATTTTTGTCTCAGCACTGAGAAAAGTAACTAAGACAAGGGACTTGGTAGAGGAAAAACAACTCATACTGTGAGAAACAGGAAATATTAAACCTTCTTTCTTTCCTTTTTATTTCCCCCAGGCTGCAAGCCTATTGCTCAGTGCCACCCACACCCAGAACCGTACTAAACCAATCCATGGGTTTAACCGGTTCCACACACCCCTGGTCCAGTATCACACATCCACTACCCAGTCACTGCACAAAACCCCCTTTAAGGTTTCATGAGGTTTCGGGGAGCATAGCAGGCACACCTCTGGATTCTGAGCAGGCCAAGAGCAAGGCACCATGGGTTTTGGTGTCTCACTGCTTGCTTTCCTTAAAATCGGCTGTCTTCTCCTGCCCTTACTGCAGAAGGAGCTGGAGAGTTTCCTGGTACTCTTTTATGAGGGTAGTGACACCATTCATGAGGGCTCTGCCCCATGACCCACTCACTCTCTGAAAGTACCCTTTCTGATGTCATTGCCTAAGAGGAGAAATTTCAATATAAAAATTTAGGGGGCGGGTGACATAGACACGAGACCCATGGCAGACGTTCGATATATAATCTGAATATTTTCTGCTCAGATCATAGGTATTAAATAATTAATTAATTTGAACTTTAGCTAAGATCCCAAGGTTAAAATGATTTGTATAACCAACCCTGTCTGATTATCCAGTCATTAAATGACTAAAACTTTTCTTCAAAGATTGCTAAATTCCTCAGTACTTGATTCTATCCTAAAATAGATTCAATGACACCTTAAAGGAAGAATAAACAGTAGTTTATTTTCTTCACTACATAAGGCAGGTTTTTTCCCCTTCTATTGTTCTTCTTAGATACATTTAACAGGGATAATTTAACATACTGCTTCTAAAGAGAGTGGTTTTGACATAGCTGAATTTATTCATGGTTAAAATCATTTATTAGCCTAACAAGCATATCTATTTTTAATTTCAGAATGGCTATATTCCTCAGAGAATTATTTTAAGTGAATAAATTGTATTTGCACTAAATATAGGATAAAATTAATCAGCTGAAATTTTTGTTGTGTATACTTTAAATTATTTTTCCAACTGAAGACATATTCTAAACAAAGGGCATTCAAATAACCAGCTACTCCAGAAAGAAGAATTTCATCTACGCTTCCTGGAAACTGATTGGATAAAAATGATGGTATTCAAAATGATATGAATACTAAGATATACTTTCAAGAATAGTAAGAGGAGTTCAAATGTCAAAAGAAGAGGCTTTCGCAGAGTGTCTTAATTGAGGAAATCTCTATATGGAAAATTTGGTTAGCAGTTTGAGACACAATGAAAAAAAAATCTGGGCATTATGACCACCCACTTTAGGGCCTCCCATGAGGCTGACAATGTGACAGGTCCATATTCAGTTGAGCAAATTATGTATCTAATGAAATTTAAAATCTGTGTTTCTCCGAGTAACTGATCATATACAGCTATGGAGTTTTTCAAAATTAGCATGGAGGGACTTTCATCTGTCTGATGTTTCTTAGCTAACAAATCCCCTGAAGTTGTCTTGCAGAGTCATTTAAGCACTTCTTTAATCTTAAATCACAAGGAGTGGTGGAGATGGGGTGGGTGCCTGGGTCCTGTAGATACAAATGTAAGGTGGGTTTTTTTTCTTTCTCCAGTGGTCAATAGCACTTAGTGTCCAGTGATGTCTTTTTATTCTCATGGCCTTGACCCTCTGCTGTCTCCACTTTCTATATTCATTCCTAGGACGTCCTGTAACCTGGGATAGTCTTACTTTTCCATTCTCATGAAAGCATTCTTTGTGAATGAACGCATGGGTCATTTTTCATCTCATAAAGAAGAGTAATTACTAGAGCGGGTTGAGATCTGTCCAGTGATTTTTGTATTAATTTTGACAATATTTCACCAGATTTGGTGCATATATGCTCAGACCAGCAACATACTGGTGAAGATGTCCATTTTATTTAGCGTCCAGAATCACGCAAGTCAGTGAAATGTCATGCTTTCTTCAGGTTTTATTCAGGGAGGTATTTTATTTTCTGTTGTCAGTGAGACAAGAAATAAATGATGCATTCTTTTCAATTTTTAAACCATTACTTTATGCATATGATTTCTTCCTCACACAGCTACCCGGATGCATACAGAGCAGGTTCGTAGCTCTAAAAGTCTTGAATTCATCCCCAGCTGCTCCTCAACTCCAGGAAAGCCCTGATCTGTTCGCTGTTCCATTGTTTTTCTGTTTTTTACGTCTATCACCTTGCCTCGCTCCATAAACTCTTTCCGTGTGTTCGTTACTACTTCTTCACACTGCAGGGTAGACCATGGGGTGTAAGATGCCTTTGAAGTATTTGCTCAATTAAAGATTGTGTTATATGTACTCTTTATATAAATTATATGTAGTTAAGTCATATCATGTTTAAATTATACAACATGTCTATAATAAAACATCTAGAGAAATGGTTCATGGTACACGGCTACTGTATACAGCACCATGGAAACACATATGGATATAAAGTATTAATTTTGATAAGGGTGATGGCACATGCACACCTCGTCTGGCGGATAAACTAATGGTTGTCTTGATGGGGATGCCCTGCTGGCCGAGTCAGCGAGTTGCAGGGCATGAAAGATCCACCTGAGGATTGTTGCCGGAACGACATAGAAGGAGAACAGGAAGGGTAGAGTGCATGCTGCTGATTTCCTGGGAGAAGCTTTGCTGCAGCCCGGTTTTGCTGATAACAACTCAACTGTTCTCATCGTCAGAGAAACTCAGGTCCTCGCTGTCACCCGGGTGGCTGCTTTGCTCTTCCGGGAGCTCTGTGCTTTGCCTTTGTCTCCAGAGTTGCTTCCAGATCCTTCAGCCTTTTCCTGCGGATTTTCCAGCTCTAGCACCAGTCCTTGGACTTTCCAGCGTGGACCCTTCAGTCTTCCCTGTGGATTCTTTGGCTTCATGGAACTTGCATGAGACATTGCTGTGGGCTCCGGGCCTCTGGCTAGACTCTTGCAAGACCCTGGGATTCAGGGCTTCAGCCAGATTGTCCGAGTCTCCAGCAGGCAGGCCAATCTCTTGGACTCTTCTGCATTTGACCTTTTGGGTGAATGTTATAAGATAATCCTATAAATTTATGTATCCTTTATTAACTCTATTCCTTGCAAACCACCGACTACAACACCTTAGTAATGAGAATATAAATAAATTTAACTTCCTGGAAAGCAAATCATCAACTAATACCCTAAATAGTAATAATATTCATCCCCATTTACCTACAACTCTAAAATGCATACCTAAAGATGCATTTATTAGGATAGCCAAGATATTATTTATAATACTGAAAATAATTTCCATCTATAACCATCGATATGAGCTTTGTTAAGTGAATATTCTACTTCTATAAAATTAGTACATATGCTTATTATTAAAATTACTGAAAAATCTAATGGCACAGGGAATTTACATCATATTGAAATGTAAAGATTAATAAATAATATGCAAATGCTCATAATTTCTTTAAAAATTAGAAGTATGCATATTTGCATAGGAACTAGGCAAAAGAGATCACTATGATAGATTAACAGTGGCTGTCTCTGGCCAGTATGGTTATGGAGTTTTCTTTCTTTCTTTCTTCCTTCCTTTCTTTCTTTCTTTCTTTCTTTCTTCCTTTCTTTCTTTTTTTTGTAATTTTTAAATTATCTAACATGGCATATATGTATTGCTAGAAAAATACATCCTTTTAAAAAATTTTGTTCTGCAGAAACTAAATTTTAGCATTGCCTATTTTTGGCATTTATGTACAAGTAGAAATAAGAAGCATAATTTCTGATCTCAAGTAGTTTACTTTACCATCTCTTTGGCACCTTGTGGGAAAAGGCCACAGCTAGATTTAAATTTAAGATTCAAGTTGGTATTGAGAGATGAGGTATAATTTTAATAAACCAAAAAGACATGTGTGGAACCATCCACTGTCCTTACCCAAGCTTTTCTGATGCCAAATTTCGCATAGTAGAGATCCAGAGAATCGGTGATAAAATGATTGTATCTGGAAATAGCATTTCTGACTAATTTCTGACATTGACTACAAATGGACTTCTATGGGCTTTCACTAATTCCTGAGAACTGGCAAACAAATCTCACCATGACGAGGCTCCCTACGGGATAAGGGACAACCGGGGAGTAGTATTCAAAAATATGACTTAGAAAATGAGACCAGCCTTTGTTGAAGCATATCTGTTTAACATCATACATGGTTTGCTTTTACATGCACTTAACATATTTAATATTTATGCTGAGCTGAAACCATCTGCTCTCCAGGACGCATCTTGGCATAGAATTAAGAGTGCTGTCTTCCAGTGAACCAATCCAACTCGAAAGCCTCACTCCCCAGATTTGTGGTTTGAGACAAATCAGTTACCTTCTCTGAGTTTTGGAGTGTTGCACGAAAAGAGACAGCACTGCGATCTTAGCAGATAATTCTGGGGCTCGGGAGCAATGGTGACACAGTGCGTGTGGTGAAAGTGAGCGGACAGAGGACGGCAGCGCGCGTCCATCCCCCTTGACCCGCGCCTCTGCGGGGCTCGGCTCCGTGCGTCCGCCCGCGTGCTCAAGGTTGACTGTCCATTTGTTAGCACATCTGCATGGTCCCCATAATTAATATCCTTTTAAATGACATATGGCTGAGTGACTGGAAATTGAGTCTTGCCTTCTGTTTTCAATTTATTCATGACTCAATGACTCAGGATGTGTGTCTGAACTTTAATTTTCCATCCTGGAAAATAGAATTTAAAACTCTCCCTCCTAAGTAGCTGTTTCGGGAAGCGATGGTGAAATGTGGAATCCCAGGGATTTTAGTGTGTGCCAGGTTACACGGCGATGCTGCCAGGGTGCCTGTGGGTAAAAGACCATGATTTCTTTTAGGTTACAGAGGGAACCTATGCGAAGAGGCCAGAATTCTTCTCTCCTGGGTGAGGGGGGTAGCTCAGGGTGGAGTCAGAATCGAAGTGGATGTGGCCCAAGGGTCACATTTGTGTGGGGTGAGCTCAGGAAGAGCTGGTGCCTGAGACCCAGGAAGGAAGCCGACAGGGTCTGTAGGCTGAGTGGGCCACCGGATGGAGCCCACAGCAGCGTGCCTGCAAGCCACAGACCCCTGAAAGGCAAGGACCGGGGCACATCACTGGAGATGTCCAACTTCTGAATCCTCAGAGCACACCTGCCTTTTTATGCTCTGTCCTGTGTGTGTGTGTGTGTGTGTGTGTGTGTGTGTGTGTGCGCGCGCGCGCACGCGCGCCGGAATTATTTGAGTCAGGCCTTATCAGTCTAAGGCAAAAGTAGATGTTCTTTCCACAGGCACCTGTTCTGTATTTGCCCCCAACCCCAGCAAATGGTGTTCAATATCTTTTATTATGAAGTTGAATTTAATACAAATGAGTATGTTTCTTTAGTATTTTTATCATAGTGTGTTCTCTATTATTTTGAAACATGCGTGTATATATGCAAAAAGCCACACTGCAAAGAGTAGCACATGGATCTGATGTACTGAGGAAGAACCAGTTTTTCTCATAAAGTCTTCTTCCTGTGGTCCCTATGGCGGTAGGAGTCCCCTGCTTTATGGGGAAAAGCCTCTGTTTTTGCCTTAGAACTTGCACCACAGAGTTCCATAAATCTGTGGGGAGCACAAGTTTGGAGCCTGTGTAAATCATTTTCTGTCTGTTTGGAGAATTTTTTTAGATACAGCCTCCTAGTGTACACCAACCAACAGTTTAATAAAATCACATTTTCTAAAATTTTCAGCAATCCAGCTGTGATTTATTTATTGCTTAATGTTTTATATTAATTTTGCCTTTGAAAGAAGGTTAAATTTGAAATTTTATTAAAAACTCCCTTCCTTTGAAAAGTTATAGGTTAAGGTGTCTGTTTTATCCAGTTGCCAGATAGAATTAATGTTTACTGGATGTGATGTGTTGATTCAGGAGGTCGTCTGTAGAGTATCTGCCCCGAGAGGGTCGTATTAAACTGGAGAGAAGCTCCGTGAGCTACAAGGCATCTTGGAGACAATATATCAAGCTGATGGATACAGGGCTCCTCTGTTCAGAAACTGGGGTGGAGTTATGGCTGCTGCCCCATGATTAATTCTGCTGTATCCAGGATAAAAGGGGTTGATGGGAGGGGAGAGAGAAGTTTCCAGTATGCATCCACACTGAAAGCATACAGGATGAGTCTCTGTGTGTAAATAACACAAGGTGATCATTTGTTTGGAAATATGTGGGCAGTGTGACCAATTCAATGAGCACAGGCTTTCACTGTCATTCGGAAGAGAATGTATGCTACTTTAGTATTTTTAATGAGACCTACCTTGAGACCCTCCTGTACCCCTGCTCAATAGTGTGACCTTTAAATGGACACATTAAAACTGGTGTTTTCCATGTTGAGGATGGACAACTAATGGTCAGAACTCAGACGGTCAATAACATGGTACTGCACACAGAAAAAGGCAAAAACCAATAATCAAATAAGAGACAGGGTTTTATACGTTCTGCATTAGATGGGCTTTGAACATTACTTTGTGTATTTTTTCAGTGTGTCTCTCACATGTGCACTCTCGTTATAAATCATTCAAAGAAGCAACGAGCACTGTTGAAAGACTTCGTGTTGGCAAAATATCATTGAAAAAGCGTTAGCAATGAGTGTTTTCCAAAGTGAGGATTTATAGTTAAGCTGCTGGACCGTAGGCCCTGGAAGGCGGACTTGCTGCATCTCCTAGTCGCACCTCACCTTTTCGAACAGAGAAGACTCTTTCATTCCAATTCTCCTGCGTCAGACACCCAGGTGTCCCAAAGCTGCTTTTATTCTGCTCACTGTGACAGTCGTCATTCATCCTCAGAAAAGAGCTCTGCCCCTTCCGCATCCCCGATTCTGCCCATCCACACACCACTCTCTGTGTTCACATCTGCACAATGGGCCACTGTCCTTGTTCTTGTCATTAGGCAGCAGCAGCCCTGGCTGTCCCTTCTGGGCACAGTGCCCTGGTTCATCTCCCTGTCCCTACACAGGGACTTTGCTCCAGCAATTACTCTTTTTTCTCCTACACTAACCAGTCCTCTAGTCTCCCATGGGATCCTTCCAGTGAGCCCATGTGTGGGGTGCCACACCCCCTGGGCTGTGGAAAAACTGGCATTACAGCCATGAGCTTCTGTAGCTCTAATCCCATTTTCTACTCGCCGTTAGAACTAACTCCTTCAAACTGAGATATCTAGACTCACGGTATCCATCCACTCCTCCCACTCATTCTCTCCCCAAGCTTTTCTGATTAGACAGCATGGCCACCTCTGCGCTGCTTCCATCCTTGGGAAGGTCACCAGGCCCCTCCAAAGGGGCATCCCAGTCCTCTTATTTCTTAACCTTCACCACTGGTGACCTGTCCTTCGTTTTTACTGGGCGTCCTTCCTGGGCCTCCAACATGGCGTTCCTAGTTTTTCTCCATCTCAGTCTCTGGCTGGATGGGCCCCTCCTGAGCTCAGAATGGTGCAGGATTCCCCGGCTGGGGTCTCACATCTCTCCTCAGCTCACTCTGGCCTCTGCCCACTCCTGGTCTATTTCATCCTCTCTCAGGCTTCCCCCAGTGCATCCACCTCCATCACAGCTGCCATCTGAACTCACTTTCACAACTTCTCCCTTGATTTCTCCACTAAAGAGTTCATCATTCAAGACACCTTTTTATGCATAATTTGGATAAAGTAAAACTCTCAACCGCCCCTTCAGAACCTCCCATCCCAGTGAGGACAACACCGCTCGCCCATGCCTTTGAGCAAGAAACATCACATGGGCCTCATTTCTGACGCCTTTATCTTCTCTAAGCGACACTCAGCCCTCCCCACACAAAGGAGCTCAGCACCTCCTGCTGGAACCCAAGCCACAGCCAGGCTCCACCTGGATGTCTGCAGCGGCCATGGCCCTCTCTCCACCTCACCGCACCCCATTAACACAATGCACAGCCCCCTTTGATGCTCAGCCTGTCTGGGGTGCCACCCCTCCTGCTCTGCATCCTCCTCTCCCTTCCCTCCTCTCTTTCCTCATTTTGCATCTGCAAAGTGGGTCTTTTCATGGCTCCTGCAAGGCAACCAGGCTGCAGCCTGTTCTCAGGCTGAGCTGACTTCCTCCAGATATTACGGTGCCCTCCCTTCTGCCCACACACCTCCAAACCACACGCCTCCCTGCAGCTCCCCCACTGAAGCTGAACTGTTGTCTGATAACTGCAACTGCCTGCTCCTTTTCACTTTCTCTTCCCTTCTCTCACCCTGCTTTGTTTTGCTCCAGGGTACCTAGTGCCCTGAATGGCATCCTTTTTGTTCACTGCCCACCCCTACCCATAAATGAAGCTCTGCAGAGGTAGGAATGCCTTCCACTGTACCAAGGTCCATTTCCCCTCCATAGGAAGAACAGTGTTTATCACAGAATGGAGCCTGGATAAATGTGTATTGAACAAATGAATAAATTATGAATGAACTCAAAACCCTCACAGAAGATTGATGGACTCTGTAATCTAATCCTCCCACTCTGATTCCTGACCATTTGTTGGCCTCCAAGTTCACGGGCAGGGTCTCCTGATTGGTGGAGCACGCAAGCTATACAGGTTGTACAGGGAAGAAAATTGGAATAGACCCTGATATTTCATTTGTTTTTATTGTTAGTCACTTCTCTCCCTTCACCAATGCCTTCTGATAATCTGTAGTTATAATGAACTTATGTTAGGATAATTGCAAGAATCCTAAAAGTTCACTTTATAATATTGAAATTCAGATCGTCCAGTGCAATAACAGTGCTACCAATGATGGTTGCCCTCTCATAATTCCCAGAGCCTTGGTCTTGACAACAATCCTATGGGAGAAGCAGTGCCCTATTTTATAGCAAACAGAGGCTTAGCATCATTAGGTGATTTCCCTATAACCACAGCGCTTTGCTTAATTGACTTTTATCTTTCTGGCTAGTTGTAGAACAAACACTGATGTGAAAGGCCCATTCATGTTATACCTGGTAGAAAATCTAAAATAATCAGAATCATCTTATTGCAATGTCTTAGCAGAACAGGCTTAGTTTAACTTATTCTTGTTAGGCCTTGTAGCACCATTCAACCAGATTTCCCTGATGGATTGTATCGAGCAGGTGCACTTAATTCAGCCCTCATAATTTGATTATAAGGTATTTAGCTGAGCTTCAGCTCTGCTAGAAAAGGTAACACACGCACAGCCACTGATCTGATGTTTGTAAGGGCAGGACTCTGGGAAGTATAGCACAGTCCAGGACACGGGAGGAAAAATGTTGTCCATATTTTCATGAATGAGCATCAAGATTCGCAATAGTCTACATTCATCATTACAGATAAATCAAATTTTAGCAAACTTCCTTTCCTGCAAAAACAAACGCAAAACAAACACAGTTTTGTTCATGAGTTGGGGTGGGATTAAGGTGACAATGGGTGACCCTGCTGGGAGGAATCTAATACATAAGAGACCTGGGCTGTCCAGTGTCTGCTGATGACAGCAGTAGATTAAAAAGTCTTTAATATTTGCTTCACTAAATCCCCTCCGTGTTTTCAATTAGACCCGCAGAAGTACAGGTGGGGAAGGACGGCGTATTCGTTTGTCTTGCCCTTTGGGGTGGGGAGCTGGCTTTTCAGGACAGAAATACTCAGGAACAATAAGGAAGTACAGTAGCTCAGGAATGAAAATGTTAAATTAAATGGACCATGTGTAACAGTGTTGTTGATCCCGAGGAATAGTTTTTCCAGTATATGGAGCATTTCTATTCCACCCGGCATATGCTCGCCACAGTTTTCTCTGCTCTAATTCATCTGTGTTTTTCGACAGCTCCAGATGGTGTGCTGCCTCCCAGGCTTTCATCTGCCACCCCAACCAGTCTTCAGGTTGTCTGGTCTACACCAGCTCGGAACAACGCTCCCGGCTCTCCCAGATACCAGCTCCAGATGAGGCTGGCCCGCTCCACGCTCGGCTTTCTAGAGTGAGCTTCTGCCAGGGCCTCCTTCCTCTCCCCTGGCTTTTTCCAAGTACACATCAAATCCTTGAAGAAGTGGCCAGTTCTGCTTTTCAACAAGCCGAGGTTACCTTCCAAAGCACAAATAAAAACCAATGAACAACCCACTGGATATTTGCTTTGCAAAAACATCTATGTTGCATTTATGTAACATTGAAAGTAAGATTTTTTTTCACACTAAAAATTTCTTCTTACTGAAGTAAGGCTTTATGAACTCAGGTATTGTATGAAATGAAACTAACAAACCGCTGTCTGTGGTGTGGCTAGAAAATTATCATACCCACAGGTTTCACCTGGAAATCAGTCTCAGCACTCCTAGAATCTAACCTCCTATAAACACAAGCTTCCAAACCCCAGCCAATGGCTACTTATTTGGAAAGAAATGCTGCTTGATGGCCCCAAATGGTAGCCCTGAAGGACATGTTGACATTCTCTAAATTTTTTAGCAATACCTAACCAGATTTTTATTTCTTTGCAGGCCAAAAATTTCCTAACCAACATTTCCTTCCCTTGTAGATTATTTTCCAACCCATCTGCATCGCTGCACTACGAAGTGAGCGACCTCCAGCCATACACGGAGTACGAGTTCCGGCTGGTCGCCTCCAATGGGTTTGGCAGGGCACACAGCTCTTGGATTTCACTCTTGACTGCAGAGGACAGTAAGTGGTCTGGGCAACACCCAGCCAAATGTCTTGGAGCTCAGGAGCCTGAAATGTTGAAGTCTTACAAAGCAAAACAATGAGCCTTGCCTCTTTTCTTGTCATTAAATGGCAATAATCTTTTCCAGGCAAGAGAGAGCACAGAGGTGATCAGTCTCTCCACAAGGAAGAAAATGTGGGTTTGGACTGTTGGAGGCTTTGGTCTCCAGACCAGAAGCAATTCACAATATGTTAGGATGCGACCCCATTCTGTCCTTTAGGATGCAGCTAGCACCCTGCAAAAGCAGGGTTGTTGTCTTCTGCTCTGTGACAGGCATTCCCTGCTTTGGAGGAATTGTGGAATGCTGGAGGAAACATACAATGGATATTGTATCATGATAGTCTTTAAAGTTTCTCTAATACTTTCCGGGAAATGGATCCTGTTGTGATTTTTTGGAAATTTATGTTTGATAAATATGCTTCAACTAAGTTATGTTTAGGAAATAAATAGATATTATTTGGTTTATACAAATTCTATCTCTAGAAGTATAAATATTTAAAGAGGGATATATATATATATATATATATTTATAGATGTGTATGAAAGTTGGAGACTGACTTATGCAGAGTGAATGAGGTTTTTAGGGTTAATCTTGTCAAGTGTTTTAATCACAGGCTCTCAGGAGATGTTGTTCTGTTGGCCAAATGCCATTCTGCCTTTATGTCTAATGAGAATCTGAGTGGCTTCCAGAAGGCTAGATATTAATACAATGGTACAGAATTGGAAGTGATATCAATAATACAGTAAATGGGTGGTTTTATTTTTATAATACTTCTAATTGTATTATTTTAGTAATGATAAGACATAAAATGAGAGAGAATCCGAGCAATTTACTGTCTTTTAAGTTTACTTCACTTTTTAAAACACCGTCTGAATCACCATATATAAAACTTAATCCATTTCTCCTGATTTGTCATTATTCCCAGGGAACAACTTAAGGCAATCTACATGGGTATAGCCAATGCTTTTGGTCTCAAGGGAACCATTTAGAAAATTATCAATACAGGGGAATAAATGGCACCCAAGACCTGGGAAGCATTAATGCCCCACCTTTTAAGGGGAGCGTCACACACACACTCCAGAGAATCAAACACCACGTTCACCAGTTGTATTCAGATTTATGAACTGGAGTGCTCTGGCTTAAAGCAGATTTCTGAGGAAATTTTTTTTAAAGTTCTTAATGCCACTCAGTGAAGATGAAAAGAATAATTATTCACCCCACTGCAAAGATGCTGGTGCCGTAGAATGTCAGGATGGAAGAAGAGACAAAGGGCATCCTTTCCTGACACTGTGATTTCTTTGCCCCCAGATAAAGGGCTACACTAGGCTTTTCTCAGTAGTCATAGGCCCACAGTCCATATTGAGTGGGGGTCATGACCTCCTATCTCAAAGCAGGAGAGTGGCACATAAATACACAGAGTCCAAGGCATTGCAGATTACCAATCAGTACAGTATGCTTTGCTGAGCAAACTTAGCTCCTATCTCGTCTTTCTATAAAATGATTCCTACAGGCTGTGTGCGCTGAGAATTTTCATGCAGAAAACCTACTGTCTTTGTGATATTTGGGGCCAGGGGTTGGGGTGGCCTGTGTTTCCCTTAAGTAAGAATGAGTAACAGGGGAATGCACAGCAGGTAGCAACTCCAGAAACCTAGCCATCGTTGGTACCGAAATCCTTTTCCTGGGATGGATGAACTCACCCTGCCTCAACTTTGCGTCGGCACGGGGAAATCTCATACATTTGCAAAGACCAGGAAGCAGGCTACTTGCCCCGCAGATTAAGCTACTATCACATACTCAGCCCACCATGTGGCAACACTGTCCTCTGTGTTTTGGATGTCAGTGAGTGATTGGCATTGGCAACAAGCATTTTTTTTCTGTCATGGTCACAAGCATTTCTTCTAAAGCCCGCCTTCCTGCCAGCACCCACTTCCGACTTGATGCTAGGCAAAACTTACTGCTCACCAAAATGCAACTTCCCGTGTCGCACTTTGTCTGAAAGGATGACGCTGTTTCATCCTACAGCATGATGCTGAGAAGTCACATTGTGTCCCCGTGCAAATTTCATGCCAACCACAGGCTCCTCTCCTCCACTGCCCACACGCTCAGAACTTCCCGGTACCCAAACAGGTCATCCACAGCAATATGTTTGGTGTGATATTTTGTGACACAGCTGAAACCAGAAGGAGGAACCTAAGGATATGAGCCACCCCCACCAGAGCCAATGCTTAGGTGCTGAGAAATTCGGTGCTGAGAAATTCTCACAGACAGACAGAGGTTGGGAAGAATTTTAATAGATTTTTTTTTCAAATAATTTGTCATTTACATCAGTGAACCACCAATATCCAGTTCTATGCATTTTTAAAAGTCTGGTGTGCTGTAATAATAAAGTGCATTTCTTATGAATATTTTAAATCCTGTTAAACGTGTTTAATAAAGGATGCTTGTCCCGGGCAACTTGGGCAGTGTAGTGTTAGACTGTTTGCAGCCAGATAAATACAAACAACATGCGATTTTCTCTAAGGTGCTGTTGGCAATCTTGTCCCCTCACTCGTCTGTACCTTGCCAAAAATGCACGGAGATGGGGTTAGATTCAGGAGCATGTGTTTGCCTGAAAAAATGAACATTTCAGCCTCTTTAAACCAGAAATAACCATTCATTCTGGTTACATGATTCTTTCCTCTCTCTTATATATTTACAATTTTTTTTTGTTCAGTATATGAATGCTGAAATTGTGCTTAGTGGGAAGGACATATTTCCTGCCACATTTTTGCCTACTAAATTCCTGTGTTATATAGAAATAAGAAAATTCACTTTTCCTTAGAATGTAAATCCCCTAGATCAATAAAGTCATGGAGTTGGTTTTTCTTGTTTTTCAGGTAAGGAGATAAAAATATGAAATATGTACTTATTTTGATTATTATAATAACAAATACTATCTGGTACAAACAGATAATGAGATCGACTAATGAAACTGAAATTTTCTAAAAAATAATCATTCTTCTGCTTCAAAATAAAACCCTGAATTGGTTCTACCGTAAAACATTTAGTTGTTGGCTATTTTTAAAATTTGATCATTTCCTCCCAATTTATACTTCAAAATTCCACATTTATATTTTTAATTACTAATCTAAGAGAAATTCGTAAATCACGTCTGTGGAATTTGAAGACTTTATTCTGTGGATCGGCATGAATGTGTGTGTGTGTTTTCATTATTTTGCTGAGACCGATGACTCATGAGTTTTGACTAGCGTATGACAGGTAGATTATCTAATTAACTACACAGTGAAATTTTAAGTACTGTTAACATACTGCGGTTATTCAGTGTATTAACTTTTGTCATCAGTGTTCATTTATAATTGTTCCATGAACTGAGGATGGAGAAGCTGGAATATCATCCTGGTGTTTGGGTTCTGCTGTATTTTTCTCCCTAGCGACCTTCCTTCATCTTTGAGATGCTCACAGAAATTTACAAAGGAACCCAGGTCCTTCTAGAATAAGACAGAAAGATGTGGCAATGTCACCTGAGATTCAGATCCAGCAGGCTTCTTCCTTTGCTGCCTGGCAAGGATGTTCACCCATCATACTCAAATATCACCTTCTCCATGAAGCCCTCCCTTCTCGTCACCCCTTAGAATGTTGGTTTGCATTTGCTATGTGTCACCAATCGTGCCCTTCTAAGTGGTAACTTTTTCCTGGGACTTCTTTTGGGTCACCAGAACTGCCCTGATTAGAAAGGACCTGGAGGAGAGCCTGGTACAGAGCAGGCCCAGTTAGTGATGCTACAGTTCTGATTGAAAAGGAAGTTCAATGGAAGTAACAGCATGAACACTCAACTGAGTAAACTGTTTGCTGGGCACCTACTCTGTAAACACTAGGGGCAAAAGGGACCTGAACCCTCAAAGGATGCACGGAACCTTCTGTCCTAGCAAGGAGCATACTAGGAAACCAGAGCTGAAGCACACGGAGCTGAGGGGTCTATGAGAGCATGGGCATCTCCCTTAACATGGGGTGTCAGGAAAGCCTGCCTACGGGAGACCAGGAGAGAGACTGGGGGAGACGGGGAAGGGTGTGAATGTGATGTTTGCTCCAACATCAGATTCCAACCCTGGTTCATTACCACTGGTCTGCGAGGAAGCAGGAAAGCCATCTCTGTGGAATGTGTCCCCCAACACCTCAGCCTTGGGAGCTGCTGTCCTATGCTCTGTGGGTTGCAGGTTCCGTGCATGAAAGGATCAAAGGAATCAGAGGCTGAGGCATGGGAGGGAACCCAGAGTGGTCTCAGTCTTTGATTTGACGGGGACTGGTGTGCATACACTAATGAGTGTCCCTGTCCCAAATTTGTGTTGTTCAATGTGAAATGGGGTGGAGAATTGATAGAGGATTCCCAGAGGAAAACAGTATCTCATGTCCTCCCTCTGCCCACCTGTAATAAGTGTAAAACTCTGTGTCCTACGACGAGGAGGAGGAGTGAAAGTGGGACATATGTGTGAGAGACTGATGGAGTGAGACCTTCCCAGCCATACAATAAGCACCATGTGCCCTTAGGAGCACGTAGACTTCAAATCTAGTATTAAACAGCAAACTCTTTTTATGATTTGTGTATTTTAGAGTTTAAAATCTCAACCTGCATCCTTAAAATAAGAGTTCTATGCAGGAGGTACATAAGAACATTTTTTCCACTCGTCTCCCTTCTTCCTTCCCTCTACAAATAACTTTTTTTTTTTTTTTTTTTTTTTTTTTTTTTTTTTTTTTGGTACCAGGGATTGAACTCACAATTCTCCACTTGCCAAACAGGTGCTTGTGCCACTGAGCTATATCCCCAACCCAATAAGAACATTTTTTAATGAAGGTGGAGTGTATTTATATCAATAGATTTTATTCAATTTAATGAAGAATCACTTGTTTCAGTATGTTCTTGTGATTATTGCATTGTCTCCATTCCAAATATCCTCCCCAATTGCTTTGCATATGACCCTCTCATGCTGATTTGTTTATCATGCTGTTTGGTTATCTATTTGATACGAGCAGATCTGTGATCACAATTAAGTATTTACTCCTCTGATTTTAAAAGCAACAAATCTCCGCGTGCTTTTTACTACGCATGTTTTCCCGTTGTGTAGATCCTCCCCCAGACACACACTTCCCAGAATTAATAACAGCAGATATTTACCATGATTTTATGTTTTATTGTTAAATCCCAAAGTGCAGAGAAACTTACGTTAAAATCAGCCAACACAAAGCCCTCTGAAAGGATGGGTTGGATAGAAGAGAAGACTCTGTCCAACTTGCGCGTGGTGGGCTTTGCTTTTTAACCTGTTGAATTTCTTTTGAGCACCTGAAGCACCCTACCCTTCCCGATGTGGAGCAGCAGTAGCTTCTATGTTCTTTACGTCCATCATTTTAAGAATTTAGGTGAAAGTAATGAGAAATCAAGGTGGTTCTGGCCTTTCCTGTGTCTAGTTCAGGAAATTAATTTAAATAATTTTATTGCAGCTACCTGGTCATTATTACTGCTCCAGTTTTATTGAATGGCTATTATATGCAAGACACGTTGACAGCTATGTATTTGCTCTCTCATTTA